>NW_015168074.1:445723-460763 GCF_001447785.1 Gekko japonicus
ACTCATGGGCACTCAATGAAATTGCTGAGCGGTCGGGTTAGAACGGATAAAAGGAAGTCCTTCTTCACCCAAAGAGTGATTAACAGATGGAATTCACTGACACAGGAAGTGGTGGCGGCTACAAGCATGGACGGCTTCAAAAGGGAATTAGATAAGCATCTGGAGCAAAAGTCCATCAGTGGCTATTAGCCACAAGGTATAGATAGGGGCTCTGGGGCAAGTGATGCTCTGTCTTCTTGGTGCTTGGGGGGGGGGTCAACAGTGGAAGGGCTTCTAGTGTCCTGGCCCCACTGCTGGACCTCCTGGTGGCACTGCTATTTCTGACCACTGTGTGACACAGAATGTTGGACTGGATGGGCCTTTGGCCTGATCCAACATTGGCGTCTTTTATGTTCTTATGTTCTGACTCTTGGCCATTGTGCACGTTCTTCTGTCTCTTAGGGGTGCCAATCTCCTGGCAGGACATGCAGATAATCCTGGAATTTGGACTGATCTCCAAATGACAGAGATCAGTTCCCCAGGAGTGAATAGCAGCTTTGGAGGATGGGCTCTACGGTGTTATACCCTGCTGCGGTCCCTTGACTTTCCAGGCTTCGTCCCGAGATCTCCAGGAATTTCCCAGCCAGGAGCTGGCAACCCTAGCTCTCATTGCTGGCCTTGTTCTTCTTTGTTAAGCGAAGCTGCTTGGCCCCAATATATCTCTTATGAAGTCCTAGGGAAACAGGCTTCCGCGTTCAGCAAAAAATGATTTCTGCTTGTAGATCACTCCATTATTATGTCTTTTTTTGCTGCAGTACATTCTTCTTTTTTTTGCCCCAGCGACATTTGCTTTTCAATTATTTTGTTTAGGTTTTTAGCAGAAGCACATTATTGGCGAGTCTGGCTGACGCTGCCAAACCGGCCTCCTGCCTGATATGCAAACAGGAAATTTCGTGGCTCCAGGATTGCAGTAAAGCTTTGATCATAAAAGGCAAACGGCTACTCGGACAGCAGCGCCTCTGATTTATCCAGTCCCCGCCTCCTCTGTGCCGCATCCCTCTTTTGCAACTTCTCCTTGCTGGCTGATTTGCATGAGAATGCCGAACGAGAACACAGCAACACCTCAATCTGCCACTGACAGCGCTATTAGGTATTATCAGTATTAATTCGGGCCTGCCTGCATAATTCCCATTACAAAAAAAAACCCTTTAGAATGCAAATTTAGGACAGGGCTGTTTGTTAATATTGCCGGCCAGGATCCTGGCCTGGAGACTCTCCTTCCCTCTGGCTGACAAATCCAAGCGATGCAGCAAAATCCACAAAATAATGAAAAATGAGATGAAATGGAGGCGTCCTCTGCACCGAATCCTGGAAGTAGAGTAAGGTTTAATTAAACCACGTGCTCTGCTTACTCATCAGCCTAGATACTCTTGCAGTGCATAACTGAATTTGGACCCGGTCACACGGCAAAGTTGCCGCGGGAGAGGCACGGATGGTGGGTGGATTATCCGGGTGCGATCACACCCCAACATCTGGGAAGTGGAGCGCAACCCATGGCTTACTGCCGACAATGCACCTTAACAAACTAGTACCTACAAGGTACTAGTAAACGTTTGCCATGGGCTGCCTCCAGATGCCCGTGGTGTGATCGCGCCAGCGCGTGGCATCCCCCTCCGGTCCCTCGTTTCCCCGCCGGCACCGAGGAAAGGACCCGTGGTGTGCCGCCGGCGCGTCTGATCATGTAATCGCGCATCAAACTGTGCCAGGGAAATTAGCCATGCCTCCCCCCCTGCGATATCCGGTTCGTGTGACCGGGGCCACGGTCTTTGACTCATGGTATCAGGAGGAGGAGGAGATTGGATTTATACCCTGCCGTTCACTCAGAGCGGTTTACGATTTCCTTTCCCTTCCCCCTCCCCACAACAAACACCCTGTGAGGCAGGTGTGGCAGAGTGAGAGAACTGCTCTTGAGAGAGCAGCTCTGAAAGATCGTGACTGACCCAAAGTCACACCAGCAGCTGCATGTGGAGGAATGGGGCATCAAACCCAGCTCTCCCAGATTAGAGTCCACCACTCTTAACAACTACACCAAACTGGCATAGCGTTAGTCTGTAGACTTTTCAGATGTTGTCATGATATAGCTTTATTCCCAAAATGCAGCACGGAGCCCACTTTTAACCTGCTTTCAGAAGCTATCCATGTTAGTCTGCCTGTTATAGATTTGAGTCCAGTAGCATCTTACAGACAAATAAGATTTTGGGGGGTATAGGCTTTCAAAAATTCAAGTTCTCTTCATCAGATACCTGATATCTGGCAGAAGGAGCTTTAACTCTTGAAAGCCTCCACCCCAAAAATCTTTCTTGATGTAGTGGTTAGGAGTGCGGACTCTAATCTGGGAGAATCGGGTTTGATTCCCTACTCCTCCACATGCAGCTGCTGGTGTGACCTTGGGTCAGTCACAAGTTCTCTCAGAGCTGTTCTCTCAGGAGCAGTTCTCAAAAGAGCTCTCTCAGCCCCACCTCCCTCACAGGGTGTCTGATGTGGGGAGGGGAAGGGGAAGGAGATTGTAAACTGCTCTGAGACTCCTTCGGGGAGTAAAGGGCAGGGTATAAATCCATTCTCTTTTTCTTGTTGGTCTCTAAGGGGCTACTGGATTTGAATCTAACTTTTAATCTAGTAACAGATACATCTGTTTTCTCAGGGCTTTTTTTGTAGAAAAAGCCCATCAGGAACTCATTAGCATATTAGGCCACACCCCATGCCTTCCCTTGGCTTGACTGGGCGTCCCACGGCTGTGGGGAGCCCGGGCAAGGCCGCCCTTGGACAGGCCGGGGAAGGCATGGGGAGGCATTTAAAAGCCTCCCCAATCCTTCCAGGAGGCCCCCTGGCCCGCCCACCTCAGAGTCGCCGGGGGTGTGTGTCGCTGTTCAGGCCTTCCCTTTGTAGCCACGCACGTAGAGATTTTGGCTGTAGTGGGCGTGGCCAACTCTGAAGCCAGCCGGAACTTTGTTCCTGTGCATTCCTCCTGCCCAAAAATAGCCCTGTGTTTTCTTCTTTTCTTGCTAGGGTAACATCATGCGACGAAAGTGTCCTATGTCTTCATCACAGTGTAGAGGACAGGGATGAATAGGAAAGGGACTGCCACTATTGTAATGTCCAGGATAGATCTTTGTTATGGCCTCATTGTACAGTTCTGGTCAAAAGGGACACTGCAGAGAGAAGAAGAGAAGAGAGAAGAAGAGATTGGATTTATACCCCGCCCTTCACTACCCAAAGGTGTCTCAGAGCGGCTTACAAACTCCTTTCCCTTCCCCTCCCCACAACAGACACCCTATGAGGTGGGTGGGGCTGAGAGAACTCTGACACAAACTGCTCTTTTTCAAGGACAGCTGTGCCAGAGCTTGCGACTGACCCAAGGTCACCCAGCCAGGTGCAAGTGGAGGAGTGGGGTATCAAACCCGGTTCTCCCAGATTAGAGTCCGCACACTTAACCACGACACCAAACTGGCTCCGCGCACTTACCCACTACCCCAAGCTGGAAGAAGTGCAGAGGCGGGCAACCAAGATGATGAGGGGGTTGGAGCACCTTCCCTATGAGAAAAGGCTGAAGAGTCTCTGGGACTTTTCAGTTTAGAAGAGACGACTAAGGGGGGACATGATAGAAGTTTATAAAATTACGCAGGGATGGAAAGAGAGGACAAAGAGGGTTTTTTTTCTTCCGCTGCCAAAACACTAGAACTCGAGAGCATCCAAAGAAGCTGATGGGCAGTAGGTTCAGGAGAGACAAAAAAGGAAATACTTCTTTACGTAGGGAGTGTTTAAAATGTGGAATTTGCTGCCAGCAAATGTAGTGACGATGGCCACTGGAATAGACAGCTTTAAAAGGAGATTAGATTCATGGAGGATAAGTCTGTCAATGGCTACTGTGAATGGCTATTAGCCATGGTGACTGAAGGGAACCACCACAGTTAAAGGCACTAATCCTCTGAATCCCAGGCTGATTTCGCACCAGAGCTGCCTCGTTGTTGCGCCGCCGTTTGCCCCAATACTATTGGTCAATTTCACACTCGCCGTTGCGGGGCTGCATTTTGACTCGCGGCTCTGCCCGATTTCCCCCGCAGTTTCGTGATCAAATGCAGCCCCGCAGCTTCGGGTGTGAAATCAACCAATAGTATCGAGGCAAACAGCGGCGCAAGATCAAGGCAGCTCTAGTGCAAAATCAGCCCCAGAGTCAGGAGGCAACATCAGAGGAAGGCCTCAGCCTTTGTGTCCTGTTGTTGGCCGTCCAGAGGAACTGGTTGACCGCTGTGTGAGACAGGATGCTGGACTAATGGTCTGATTCAGCAGGGCTCTTTCATGCTCTTGAATTTATTATTTCCCAAATGGCAAGATTTGTTGCCGATTATAAAGATAAAGATGACGACAAGGCACACTGATGTAAGCTCGGTTAACCTGCTCACCAACTGCTCCGCTCTGGGTCATTAGCATTTTGGATTGTAAGGTGGCTGTCAAGGGTCAATCAGGGCTCAGTGACAGCAAGGACTCCTCAGGAGAAGATGGACCCCATGTAGCCAGCTCCGAGTCAGCTGAAGCTGGTAAGCAGGAAGGTGAGCTGCAGTCTTGTCAGGATTCACAGCCAACAGCTGGTGCAGAACCATGGAACCCTCTAGCTCTGATTCAACAGTTGATCATTTCCAGTCCTTCAGTACCATCCACACCATTAGAGTGCCACAGACGGAGGCTATGAACAGAACTACAGGAGAGACGACAAAGTGCATGCCTCCTGGCCCGAAGCCGGCTGCTTGAGTAGTTGCAGGATTACTACCGAGCAAGCATATGGCTATAAAAACCAGCCAAGGAAGGCTGTTAAGCATGGAAACAGCAAGTCAAAATCCCTCTTTGTGATCATTGCCTTGGATCCTGCCTGTACTCTGTGACTCTGCCTTCATCTTGCTCCTGAAATTGCTTGTGAGTAACTCTCAGATTCTCAGACCTTGCTGTATGAACTGACTCTTGGACTAGACTCCTAACTCTGTGCTTAACCTTGGACTGGACCTTGACTACACTTCTTGTACTCACTCCGTGCCCGGACAGCGTGCCCTGTGCCCTTACCAGCCTGGCTCATGACAGTGGTTTTGCATTGAGATAGTTTAAATTATTGTTATGTATTTGTATTTTAATGTTCTTATGAAAATCTCTGAAAATATCTTGCTTTTTATTTTGGTGGAACATTGTTATGACTTATTCGCTGATGCAATGAAGGCAGACCAACTGTATTTCAGCAGGTGCAGAGGATTTTGGCAGGTCACCTTCTTGGTTCAGGGCAGAGAAGCATGCCTCCTTCTTCGCATTCACCTTTTTCTGTCCCCATCCCCCAACTTCAGGTTTTCCCTATTCACTATTTTTGCTCCTCCCCCTGCAATACCTTCCTTTCCTCCCATCTTTTAACCTTTTTAGTCTCTCTCTTTTTCCCCATTCTGCCATGCTGACACTAATATCCTCATCAACATTGGTTGGGGGTTCTCTAACAGCCCCTAAAATAGCCACCAAAATCTCACAGTGCAATTACATGAGATCTTACGGCATTCTTTCTCTAAAGAAGCAGGCATTGCCTCTGTAATGTTAGGGTTCTTAAACCCTGCAATACAGATATTTTGATATATTTTGTGTTCAAAATTGTGACTTCTCCCAGGCTAGTAAAAACACCCCAAATCTGCAGATGGCCCCACTGTGCAGATTTTTTTTATCCACACTCTGCGACCATTGTTCAGAATTAGATATAATAAATATTGCTGCCTGTGAACAGGACAAGTTGATCCAGTGGGTAATAGAACACATCTCTACTTCTGCCACATTTCAAAATGCATGTTAGTGTTCATGTTCGATGAGCTGAACTGGGAGAAAGTAATTTTAGCTCCTTTGAAATACTTGACTCACACAGTTTGGACTCTATTGAAAAGCATTCTGGAGGGGGGTGAGGATCCTGGATCTCAAACAAATAAATTTCAAAGTAATTCTCTTGTGTGTCAGCAGATAAAGGCTATGATAACACACATTTTGTTGGTGTCTGTAATGCTGACTGTGACAATAAACTTTGATCTAAGGTTTACTAAAAAGGAAGTTCACATTAAAATAAACATATATTTACTCGACTAATTCCAGTATGGCAAAGTTGTTGGTTGGTTTTGGTGTTCTGTTCTGTTTTGTTTTTTGCATTCACTGAAGTTATAAGCTTCTTAAAATAAATGCTTTAAATCCAGTTTCTTTAGCAGAGATTAGCTAAACTCCTAGTGGGAATCACATTTAAAATATTTCCTTATGTGCTCAATTAATGTAAAAAGAGCCGTATCATGTTTTAAGCTAAGACTCCAAAGGGATTACTTAGGGAGTATTTGTTATGCTGAATGCATTCCTTGCCTGTCTAAAATTACTTTTATAATCACATTATCTCTTCATTGTAATCAACAATTCCAATTTGGGGGGGGGGACCCTTATATAATTGCAGGAGACATCCACAGGATCATTATATGCTGTTACAGAATTCTGTAAATTTTTACCTATGTTACAAAATCCCATCTCTAAATCAATATATCTAATTCACATCATGGATAAATCTGTGGATACTTAAACCTGCAGATTGGAGCCATGAACAGACAAGACAGATCTTTCAATAACCAGAAAAAGGCCTAGGTTTGCAGAACAATCTGGGGGCGGGGATTCATGGGGGGGAGGATAAAAGCCCCCCCCAAAGACAGAAGCACTGCCTGTAGCTTTAAGAAATGAATATCCTCAGTATCCATTGCTAGGCAACCACAACAATATTGCCAGCTTTCAGGCCTTGGCTTCTGTCAATAAAAGGGAGGGAGAGGAGGCAGGGCCCTTTCCAGGGCTATATTTTAGATCCCTTCCAGGCTGGTTTTCATCCAGGCCATGGGACAGAGACAGCACTGGTCACCCTCATGGATGATCTCCAGAGGCATCTGAATCAGGGCAGTTCAGCAGTGCTGTTGTTGTTGGACCTGTCGGCTGCATTCGACATGGTCAACCATCAGTTACTGGTCCACTGCCTTGCCGATGCAGGAGTTCGGGGGCTTGCCTTGCAATGGCTTGCTTCCTTCCTCCATGGTTGGGGACAAAGGGTGGCATTAGGGGAACAGCTCTCCCAGAGGCACCCACTAGAGTGTGGAGTGCCACAAGAGGCGGTGCTTTCTCCGATGTTATTTAACATCTACATGTGCCCCCTTGCCCAGATTGCCTGGAGCCATGGGCTGGGATGTCACCAGTATGCAGATGACACCAGCTCTATCTGATGTTGGGCTGTCAAGTCCGGCTCCAGACCGGAAGATCTGGACCGGGCATTACAAGCTGTGGCTGGTTGGCTCAGACTGAGGAAACTGAAATTGAACCCACGAAGACAGAGGTCTTGTGCTTGAGTCGGGGCAGTCCGGGAGTAGGGATCCCACTCCCGGGTTTCGATGGGGAACCATTGGTGCTTGCACTGGAGGTTAGGAGCTTGGAAGTGCTCCTGGATGCCTCCTTAACAATGGAGGCCCAGGTAGCAGCCACTGCCAAATTGGCCTTTTACCATCTTCAGCTGATCAGGCAGTTGGTTCCCTTCCTCAAACGCAACAATTTAACAACAGTGATCCATGCAATGGTCACCTCGAGATTAGACTACTGTAACACTCTCTACATGGGGCTGCCCTTGTTGCAGATCCGGAAGCTGCAGCTAGTGCAAAATGCAGCAGCTAGGCTATTGATAGGACTCCCCACGAGTGAGCATATCCAACCTGCCCTGAAGGCATTGCACTGGCTGCTGATAGCATACCAGATTTGCTTCAAGGTGCTTGTTCTTACCTTTAAAGCCCTTTATGGCCAGGGTCCGACTTGCCTGAGGGACCGCCTTTCCCCATATATACCCCAGAGAGCACTACGGTCAGGGTCACAAAATCGATTGGCTCTCCCAGGTCCCAAGGACGCCAGGCTAGTTGTAACCAGGGCCAGGGCTTTCTTGGTGGTGGCTCCATACTGGTAGAATGAGCTTCCAGAAGAGATTGGGGCCCTGCGGGACCTTTTACAGTTCCGCAGGGCCTGCAAGATGGAGTTCTTCCACCAGACTTTCAACTAGGAGCTGCCACCACTATTAACAACTGCCTGTAGAGCCTGGTCCCTCATTGGTTATCAATAGCCTAGGCATGCCGACTACACCTGAGGAAGATCAGTGAGCTGGAACTCAAACAGCTATGGGATGCACTCACGAGGTAATGCCATCATTACAACACCAAACAACAAAGCTGGCACTTTAACATTGTATCATATTGTTTTAATGAACTGTTTTTAAATGTTTTATGAATTGTGGTTGATATTGTGAATTTTATCCCGTGTAAGCTGCCCTGAGCCTGCTCGGATGGGGTAGGGCGGGGTATAAATCGTAAAATAAATAAATATTGGCCTTTGAGGGAGTATTTATCAGGGCCAGGTACTCAAGGAGATGGTAATTTTCTGTCTGTGCAGCGCTTTTGGTTCTGCTTTTACAAAGGTGCCAATACTCATATATAATGTTGCCCTGATTGCCACCAATTCTCCCCTCTGGATTTGGGAGAGCCCTGATGAAAAGTGCTGGTAATCAATACTGATGACTCAGAAGCGGGGGTCATTTCCTGCAGGAGTGCAAAGGACTCCGACAGTAAAGAGACATGGGGGTGGGCACATGCAACAAGCCCCACTCTCTGCTCCCAGCAGCCCTCAATCAGAGTAAGCTGCAGAGGCCCCCCCCCCCGGCCTCCGGGTTTAAAAAACACCCGGGGCGCATGGCACCTTTAAGACCAAGTTTTATTCAGGTGCAAGCTCTCCCTCCTCTGTGAGGACAGATCTGCACGCCCCCCCCACAATAGATAGCAAATCAAAACAGTCCTGTGGAGCCTGAGCGGTGGGTGTTGCCTTCTGACACACTTCCGGTGATGCCAGGGGGTGTGGCATATGCAAATAAGTCATGCTAATTAATTATGGGGTTTTTTTGGGCCCCCAAAGGGGATTTTTTTCATTTACATTTTTATAAACACTACATACTATAACAGAAATAGGGTAGGGGACTACACTAGGGACAAAGTAAAGATACCCACTACTACCTAAAAACCCAAGAAAGGAGATCTTCTAATCAGCTTATACAAACCATCAAGTCTTCATTCTGCTAGCCCCTTTACAAACGGAGTCAAGTATATACCATTAACTTTTTAAATTCTTAAATTCAACTATTGTTAAGAAATACCCCCAAGCATCAAATTTTACACTTTTTTCAAAGGCACAACTCAGAGTCCTTCAGCCTTCACTTCTCCTTGTCCCGTCTCTTCTGCAACATATAAGGACTTTTAGGAGCTGCTGCACCTTTCTCAGAAAGAGAGTCCTTCCCAGAAGAATCCGAGTCCAGCTCACCAC
Source organism: Gekko japonicus (assembly GCF_001447785.1). Lineage (NCBI taxonomy): Eukaryota > Metazoa > Chordata > Lepidosauria > Squamata > Gekkonidae > Gekko > Gekko japonicus. The sequence goes on from NW_015168074.1 coordinate 455,138, forward strand.
TGGACTTACTGTCCTCTTCTTCTTTTTCTTCCTCCTCTGGCCCTCCCATCTGGACTCTTAGAAATTCCCGAGCTTTCAGAACAGAGTCAATCTTTTCTTTTTTGTCCTTGATTTTGAAGGTGATGCCTTCTGCAGTTAGCCATCTATATCCAATTGAATTTGTCTGAAGAAAGAGAATAAGCTCTTTATACTTCTTTCTCCTTTGCCTTATTTCAAATGGAATGTCTTTAAGAACTCTGATGACATTCTCCCCCACTTTCAGATGTATTCCAGATATAGCTTTGAGAATTGCATCCCTCACATGTTTCTTCGAGAATCTAATGACAATTTCCCCAGGCAGATTATTTTTCTTTATATATCCTGAATATTACCTATAGGCCACATCCATATCGCTTATCAGCTGTTCTGCCTTTATCTCTGTCACTGGGGCCAATATTTCAGTCATTAGTTCCTTTAGATTCTCACCCGTAGACTCTGGCATGCCCTGGAAGCGAAGAAGCATATTCGCCTTTTCCATTTGAAGTTGTAGCAATTGCTCTTCTGTGGAGACTTGCTTCTTTTCCAGTTGTTTTACTTTCTTCTTCACCTTTTGTGCAGTGGCATCCACTTCTTTCACCTTCTCAGCTGTTTGGTTCATCATTTTCAGAGTCTTGCTTATCTGGTTTTGCTGAGCGGTGATGCATTGGGTCATTTTATTCATCTGCTCCTTGAAGTTATTCATCTGTTCCATTATATACTGTGAGGTAGGTGGGGCTGAGAGAGTTCTTCTGAGAACTGCCCTTGAGGGAACAGCGCTGAAAGACTGGGGACTGACCCAGGGCTGGCCCCAGCTTTTTTTGAACACTAGACGAGGATATCTTCTGGTGCCCCCCCACGCCCACCAATTTTCAAAAATAAATGCATTTTAGGAAGAACGAAAAACACAAAATTTGTAATTGCTAATTTCTTTTTTTTTATTGTGAGAAAAAGTAATACAATCTCTGAAGAGGAGGAGAAAGGCTGAGCTGGGTCCGGGTGGTGGTGGGGGCGCTGCCTCTTTCTCCCCTCCCCCGGCCGTCTTCATCCTGAACTGCCCTGACAGCCGCCTCCCTCACTCCCCACCAAAAGCTTCCTCCCTGGGCCAGACAAGGGAGGGTACATCTGGTCCAGCCTCCTGTCTCACACAGGGGCCAGCCGGTTCTTCTAGAGGGTTAACAAACAGGAAAAAGAGGCTGATCGCCATACTTGCAAATACTGCTAAATATCCCAGTCTCTCCAACAGGGCAGAGCAACCGGACTGTCCACTTGGAGACGCCAAAGGAGATGGGGGTGGCACTTTGGGGGCAACTGGCTGAGGAGAAAGAAGAAGGGAGAGGCTGGGATGGCACCCTTAACTTCTCCGCCTTCTCTTTGTACCACCAGCAAAAACCCATCTCCCTAAAGGGGAGCCACTGGTGATCCTTCTGCCCGGAGACTGATGAAACTCCCTCAGGTGGAATTCTAATTGGTGGTCCTTTGGCCTTGGTCCGGCCCACTGCCCAGAACTGTAGAGGCAAAAGTCTCCCTCCCCCCAATGCAGTGAACAAAGTTTCCACCAGGGGCTGGAAGGGGTTTTTCCGTGGGGCAGCCATGGGGTCTGGCCTGATCCTGCCAGGGACTCTGGTACGGCTGATGGTGCTTCTGGGTCCCTGCATGGCCCATGGAAGGGGAGGATGGATCGAGCCCCCCGGTAAGCAGCAGAGCTCCTGGGAGGAAGGAGGAAAGATTGGGGCGTGGGGGCCCTTGGAGACCCACTCCCATTATTATTTTATGTATTTTGTTAGTCTGTATCAGGAGTTTCTTTGAGGATTGACTGATTTGTTCTTCTTGCAGTCCAAGGGACTCTCAAGAGTCTTCTCCAGCACCATAGTTCAAAAGAATCTATTGTCATCGATGCAACGAACATGAAGTTGAGCAAACTTCAGAGGATGGTGAAAGACCGGAAGGCTTGGAGGGAGCTGGTCCATGGGGTCGCAAAGAGTCGGACTCGACTGTGCGACTGAACAACAAAAATCAGGAGTTTCTCCCCGATGGGGTCCCAACATATCTTGCAGCCTTCTCTTTTCCTGTATTTCATTGTCACAACAGTCCTGTGAGGTAGGCCGGGCCAAGGAGAACCTAAAGTGGCTTAAATCTCCTCCAGAAGGGTTGTCCCCCCAGCGGCTGCCGCCGCCCCCTCTCCAGTTGCCCCTGAAGCTTCCCGAGTGGGACTGGTGGCAGCAACTGCTTCCGCCCAGAGGCCCGCAACGATGTAGCAGTGCAGGGGCTTCTCTGGGGCCACCTCTGGCCCTCACTAAATTGTGACCCAGCTCAGCCTTCCTCCTCCTCCTCAGAGATTGTATTACTTTTTCTCACAATTAAAAAAAAAATTAGCAATTCCAAATGTTGTGTTTTTCATTCTTCCTAAAATTCATTTATTTTTGAAAATTGGTGGGCGCGGGGGGGGGGGGGGGGCCGGGAGGTATCCTCGCCTAGTGTGCAAAAAAAGCTGGGGCCTGCACCTACCTCACAGGGTGTCTGTTGTGGGGAGGGGGAGGGAAAGGAGTTTGTAAGCCGCTCTGAGACTCCTTCGTGCAGGGAAGGGCAGGGTATAAATCCAATCTCCTCCTCCTCCTCCTCCTGCGGTTCAAATCAAAGGGAATTTTGACTTTCAAAAACTTATACCCTGAAAATCATGTTGGCGTCTAAGACACTACTGGGCTTGAATCTAGATGCATATTTTTTGTTTATTTCTGGACCAGAGCTTTTCAAAACAGAAACCCACTGAAAAGAAGCAGCATGTGAAATGGCTGCCTCCCCTAAACCTGGGAGCGGTGCCTCCATGGTCTGTGGTGCCCATTTGCTGTTGGCAAAAGCACTTCACTGGCTTTCAGTGTCGCCAAAGGAATGTGGGAGCTTCGGTGGCCATCCGACAGAAGGTCCAGGCCTGCATCTGAACGATCTTCCCGCTGCAGGCTTGGCCTGGACCGAGGCCACCAGGATGCTGGGAGAAAACCAGCTTCCCATTAGCAGGAGATAAATGCATATTTTGAGCTGCCAAAGACCGAACCATCGTGAAATCAATGGAGCGCAGTATTACAGCGAGGTTTCTAATGAAATACTGCAATGTTTGGTGTGATATGGCAGAACAGCTGATATATGCCATGACATAAAACCCCTGAAAGATAGCCAAAGTCAAGGCAACCGGGTTATATATGGGAGGCATGAAGGTATAATTCTGCTAAGAACCCCCTGCAAATTGGTGGTCGGGTGAATTCAGATTCTGTTTGATATCGTAGCGGATGTGACAATGCCATCATTTTTTAGACAAGGTGACTGCTGAGATTAATACTTTCACATTTCACAGACAGTTGGTGGTCCCATAGCTCATTATATTCTCTGTGCCGGAGACAGACTAGGCAAGAGGGCGTAGCTGAGGGGGAGCGCTCACACCTTGCCATGAAGGGTCCCGAGTTCATTTCCTGGTATGCCTGGTCCAAAAGCATCAGCTAAACTATGGACAGTTGGAGAAGAAAACAATGGATTAAAACCAAAGACTTGGTGCCAGACAGTTTCCTGTGTTCTGTGAAGACAGTATTTGAATGGACTTTCACCAGGAAAAACTAAATCATTGGATGTTTTCACAAATATAGATGACTAGGGGTTGCCTGCTGCTGGTGGGAGGACCCCCACCACTCCCCCGGCACTCAATAGGGCAGTGGGAAGAAAAGGAGAAGGGTGAAATGGCATCTGTTATTGCCACATCTCTTTTGGATGTGACATCACCAAGGCCTTGTAAGTCACCTGAAACTCTATGGTTACACAGCCAGAACTGATGTTTTCTACTGGTGGAATTTGTATGTTTGAGAACTAATGTTGCAGCATCAACAGATGGCATTTTGCAAAATCCAGCCCCTGACAGTCCCCCCCTCCGGGGAGCACTAGATCTTGGGTAGCAAACCTAGTTTGGGTTTGTTGGAAGAGGGTCAGAAATGAGAATTTGTGTAAGTAAATGCTACTATCTTTGGCCTTCCTTTAGACTGCAATTGCTCCTCAGCTGCTAGGCTCGGTGGCCCAATCTGTATCTTAGCATTTGCCCCGCTGTCTTACCGAACCCAGGCTGGAACAGAAATTCCCCTCTGCAATGCATGCCACTTTCACTTTGATCGATTGTCGGATTTTATGGCAGAGTCCAGACTGCAAACCGCTTTTCACTTGGTTTGCTCTCTCGGTTTTATGGTAGACATCTGCATAGATTTATGGCCGTTTTATGGCCATCCAGGTGTGACTCTGCAGTCAGTACGGGCGTTGGCCTGGGGTATCTGGATGTGGTTTTGAACTGCATCTTTTTTCTGTTCCAGTGTGGGTTTGGTAAAACAGTGGAGCAAATGGTAGATGCAGATTGGGCGTTGGTGTGGACCATCTCAGTTTCAATCACATTGTAGCTTCTGGGTCTTCTCTTTCTTCTCCGTGTCTTACCAGCTCAAAAGCAATCTTTTTTTTTTTTTAATAAGCTTTATTCGCTCCCCTAAAAAAGGGAGATATTTCACTAAAAATTAGAAACAGGGAAAGGTATAAAGAGGGACAAAGAAAAGAATGAGTGGTATTAGTATGTTAATCTGTTAAATCTTATTATAGTCCAATCAGAGAGTCCACATTTTTCTTCTTCATCAAGGCTTCTTCTTTTCTTATATAATGTTAACCAGGTAATTAGTAAGTTAGTATTGTCCTTCTGGTAGTTAAAATCAGTTTATTCTTCCCAAACACAGTCCACTTAAAGGAAAAAAGATAGCAGTTTTTAAGTTTTATAGCTCTTCCCGCTTTTATCTCTCAGGTTATAACCTGACGCTCCTCCTTCTTCCTTGTCCTTCACCTCCCCTTCCGAGCTGCTGTCTTCTACGCTTAACGTCGACATCCACTTGGCCAGTTCTGCACCTTCTTCTTTGCTGACATGCTTTTTCAAAAAGTCTTGAGCCTTGAAGATGGAGTCAATCTTCTCTCTTTTATCCTTGAACTTGAAAACCAGTCCTTCGGGTATCAGCCATTTATAATTTGTTTGGTGTTTTTGTAAGAAGGTGGTCAGTCCTTTGTATTCCTTTCTTTTCATTCTGATTTCAAATAGAATATCTTTCAAAATTCTGATTTGCTGATCCCCAATTTTTAGGGGTGTAGCTGATGTAAACTTTAAAATTTGATCTCTGAGACGTTGTTTTGAAAATTTCACCACCACTTCAGCTGGCAACTAGTTTTTCCTTGTATAGTTGGAATAGGCCCGATAGGCCAAGTCCATCTCATCTTTTATTTTATCCGCTTCAATGCCAACCAGTGGTGCAAGGGCAGTTGCTAATATATCTCTGAGGATCTCTCCATCTTCCTCTTTCAACCCCTGGAATCGGAGAATGAGGTTAGATTTTTCCATTTGAAGCATAAGCAGCTTATTATCTTGCCTTTCTTGATGCTTTTCCACTTTTTGGACCTTCTTCTTAACTATCTGTACATCTTCTGCTGATTGAAGGCATTTTTTTACAGTATCATCCATCTTCTCAGCTACCTCTGTTATCTTCTTTTGCTGTAATCCCAAAGCATCCTCAACAGAATCCAGTTTCTTATTTATTTTTTGCAGTTCTGC
>NW_015168074.1:460970-483292 GCF_001447785.1 Gekko japonicus
TAAACCGCCGAATTTGTCGAAGCCTCAACTTACAGTTCGCCGTCTTGCAGTTTGATTCTCTGGGTTGGCCCGCTTTACCACTCCGCTGTCCCGGCGGCTTAGCTGGTCCCCATTACAGGGCACAACACAGCTGGAGCCGTTTGGGGTAGGAGAGACTTTTAGCGGAGGAGCCTCAATTCCCGGCTTTTCGAGCCGGCAAGAGGCTACCCCCAGTCTCTCAGAGCACCCCCTGGTTCGGAGCCCTTTAACAAAGGCTCCTTAGAGTCTCCGCAACTGCGGGACCCCTCCAGGCAGTGTGTGGGTGATCTGATTCCGGGAGCAAACCCGAGAATCGGTCACCAAGCGCGCAGCCATAACCGGAAGTCCAGCTCAAAAGCAATCTTGATGGTCTCAATTGCTGGGTAAATATCTCTCTCTCTCTCTCTCTCTCTCTCTCTCTCTCTCTCTCATAAGCATTTTTGCAAAAAAAAAAAAAAGGCCCTTGGTGCAGAGCTGAGTTCCCTCTCTCTCTTTCTGTGTGCTGCCCACGATTGCATGGAGAATTTGACAGTGTGAACCAGCCTGCCATTATGTCTAATTGTGTGCAGCTCTCATTGCAGACTCCTGTACAAAAATAGGTGGCGAGTAGCTGCCAGTTTCCCTCTAACTCCATTTCCTCCTTACGTTGCAGGTTAACACCGCAAACTCACAAGTGGGAAAGAAAATTAAGGACAGATATTTTTTAAGGGGATGAAATTCATGATCTATGTTAGCTGTGAAGGGGAGGGGGCGTTGTGTATCCTGCAACAGAAACTTGCAGCGCTACCAGGTAGCATTTTAACTTCGAACTGGGCAGAAAGCCAGTGGAATATTAGCCACAAGGTATAGATAGGGGCTCTGGGGCAAGTGGTGCTCTGTCTTCTTGGTGCTTGGGGGGATCAACAGTGGGAGGGCTTCAAATGTCCTGGCCCCACTGCTGGACCTCCTGATGGCACTGGTATTTCTGGCCACTGTGTGACACAGAGTGTTGGACTGGATGGGCCTTTGGCCTGATCCAACATTGGCGTCTCTTATGTTCTTATGTTCTTAACTGCTGGGGACAGGAACTCCCATGAATGTTGCAGCCAGTGTTCCCTCTAAGCTGTGTGCATGAGTGGCTGTTCATTAACCCAGGAAGCCCCGCTCAGAAGCAGTCTGGAGCTGTGAAGGGCCTTGAACTGCCCATTGCCCATTGTAAGGTTACAGCAGTTCTATTCTGCTCAGGATGTGAACTGCTTTGCTTCAGTAGGGGATCTTCTGTACCCCATATTAGCTCAATTTTCAGAGATTCCTGACGATTTTAAGTTTCTTTTTTTGCTTGATAATCCAGATAAAGAAATAACTGAAATAGTAACAATGTTTGTTCTTAGTGCTATGGCTATATGTAAGAACATAAGAGAAGCCAATGCTGGATCAGGCCAGTGGCCCATCCAGTCCAACACTCTGTATAACACAGTGGCCAAAAATACCAGGTGCCATCAGGAGGTCCAGCAGTGGGGCCAGGACACTAGGAGCCCTCCCACTGTCCTCCCCCCAAGCACCAAGAATACAGAGCATCCCTTGCCCCAGACTGAGAGTTCCTATCTATACCTTGTGGCTAATAGCCACTAATGGACCTCTGCTCCATATGCTTCTCTAATTCCCTCTTGAAGCCGTCCATGCTTGTAGCCACCACCACCTCCTGGTGGCAGTGAATTCCATGTGTGAATCACTCTTTGGGTGAAGAAGTACTTCCTTTTATCCGGTCTAACCTGACTGCTCAGCAATTTCATTGAATGCCCACTTCTTGTACTGCGAGAAAGGGAGAAAAGTACTTATTTCTCAACCTGCTCTATCCCATGCATAATCTTATAAACCTTGATCATGTCACCCCTCAGCTGTCGTTTCTCCAAGCAAAAGAGCCCCAAGCATTTTATCTTCTCTTCATACGGAAAGTGTTCCGACCCTTTTACTGATAAGTAATATTAACCACTAGGTTTTTATGCTTTTATTCTGTTTTTCTGTGTTGTAGCTCCAATTTTACCCAGTATGGATTTGTATTTCCCGATCTGTATTTAATTTGATCTCCTATTGTATGTCTATACACATGCCAATAAAGGCTTGCCAAAGAAGTAAGGGAAAAAATAGAGGGAGCATTGCCATGAAACACAACTGTTATAATTATCACAAAGTGCACACCAGAGTGATGAGTTCAGGACTACCTGACTCCTTTATATATACATCTATGGAGGATGGAGCTCTCAGGTACGGAGCTCCGGAAGAGAACCTCTAGGGGGCGGGGCGGTCACGTGGTAAGCCCCCGCCCCCTTCTTTACCCCGCCCTCTGCTTTGATCCTCATTCCGTTTGGGAATGAGGATGAAGCAGGAGGGTAAGTAGCCGGGCCTTCTGACACACTTCCGGTGATGTCAGGGGGTGTGGCCTTCTGTCACTTCCGGTGATGTCAGGGGGCGTGGCATATGCAAATAAGTTATGCTAATGAGTTATGCTAATGAGCTCCGGCAGCTCTTTTTCTACAACAAGACCCCTGCCTTTATATATACATTCATGGAGGATTCATGGTGTAGGGTTGCCATCTTTGGGTTAGGAAATCCCTGAAGATTTGGGGAGTGGAGGGTGGCGTGGGGTTTGGAGAGAAGATACCATGCCCTTGAGTCAACCCTCCAAAGCAGCCATTTTATCCAGGGGAATTGATCTCTCTGCTCTGGAGATGATCAATCGTCTGGCGATCCCCAGGCTCCACCTGGAGATTGGCAACCCTGTGAGGATAGTCATGGTGGCTGGGAAGCTCCAGAGGCAGTAAACCTCTGAACACCAGTGCCAGGAGCTAACACCAGGGGAAGGCCTCGGCCTTTATGCTCTGATGTCGGCCCTCCAGAGGAACTGGCTGGCCCCTGTGTGAGACAGGATGCTGGGCTAGATGGACCTTCACTGGTCTGATCCAGCAGGGCTCTTCTGTTGTTCTGACAATATGAAGGATTAATTGGGGCTTGTTTGGCTGCAGTTTCCTATCAGCCTGGCTAATGTCACTAACATTTAGATATAGTAATTATTAGGAAACAAAAGAACGTCTGAGTTATGGCGTCTCCAGCAAGGGGCTTTCAAAGCAAACGAGAAGCAGAGCAGGTTTGCCGTTGCCTTCATCTGCAGAGACTTACTAGGTGGCCTCCCTTTCAGGTACTGACCCTGCTCAGCTTCTGAGGTCTGCTGAGATTGGGCTGTACCATGCCACCTTCTTTACCATGAAACAAAACTCTTATTATGACTTATAAGACACATACTTATAAGATTTATAAGGGATGCTCTGTCTTCTTGGTGCTTGGGGGGGGTCAACAGTGGGAGGGCTTCTAATGTCCTGGCCCCACTGGTGGACCTCCTGATGGCACCTGGTATTTGTGGCCACTGTGTGACACAGAGTGTTGGACTGGATGGGACTTTGGCCTGATCCAACATTGGCGTCTCTTATGTTCTTATACATAAGTAGGCTGTAATGATTTCTAGTTATGTGTGTGTGTTTCTTTAAATGGTTGGTAAGTAGGGTTCCCAAGTACTTACCACGATCCGGCGGGGGAAACATGCTCCCCGGCCGGACCATTCCTCCCTGTAACACAGCATGCTGTCACCAGGAAGTGACGCTGAGTGACACTCTGGCAATGGGACTGAAAACTCGATGGTACCATTGAGTTTCCAGTCCCATTGCCGGAGCATCGCCTGGTGCTACTTCCTGGCGACAGCATGGTGCGGCACATCTGTTGTCCCCACAGGAATGATCCTGCAAGGACGTCTGTGTCCCCCGCCAAATTACAGTAAGTACTTAGGAAGCCTGTTGGTAAGTGTCAGAAGTACAAGGGGGTGAAGGAGGGAGAAGTTTGAAGTCAGAAGTCAGCAGCTGTCAATTGTGGTCAATCTACAAAGTCAGAGAAGCAGTCTTCCAAATAGAGAAGAGAAGAAGAGAAGAGATTGGATTTATATCCCACCCTTCACTATCCAAAGGCGTCTCAGAGTGGCTTACAAACTCCTTCCCCTCCCCACAGCAGACACCCTGTGAGGTAGGTAAGGCTGAGAGAGCTCTGACAGAAACCACTCTTTTTCAAGGACAGCTGTGCCAGAACTATGGCTTGCCCAAGGTCATCCAGCCAGGTGCAAGTGGAGGAGTGGGGAACCAAACCCGGTTCTCCCAGATTAGAGTCCGCACACTTAACCACTACACCATAGAATCATATAGAAGTGCCGGGAAAGGCAGTAAGATTCTAAAGGAGAAAGAAATATACTTAAGGGAGCATTTTAGGTAAAATCAAATAGAGTATTGTAAGAGTGTGAGGGGAAAAGCTGACTGAAAACTGAGTTAAAATAGAGAGATTTTACTAAGCAACTTAACAAAACCTCTTGCAACCAATACACTTCTTTTACCAATAAAGTTTGATCTTGTTTAGTGTTAATACAGAGTCATATGCTGTTTAAAATAGAAGAGTCTCATTCTCAGAATCACAAAGTCCCAACGAAGGAGCCTTAGAGCTTGGGCACAATACTGCGGGAAAGGTTAATTAAAGACTGGAATTAAATTCCGGGTGGCAGTGACAGATACCTTGAAAGAGAGAAAGAAACAACAAGAAATTTAAAACTACATCACACCTGACCACACTAAATAAGAGAGAGGTACCGTCACATAGTCACATAGACACTGTCTGCTCTTGCCACTTAATGGCCCTGTATTGTGAAGCCTTGAGCCTGTTTTGCTCAAAGGGCTCTCATGTGACCCAAAGTGCGGCCCTTGGGCATTGATCGGGTCACCATCTCCAGGCTGGGGAATTCTTGGAGATCTGGGGATGGAGGCTGGGAAAAGCAGATCTTGGGAAGCAGAGGGACTTCAGCAAGGTGTAATGACATAGAGTCCGCTTCCCAAACTAGCTTTTTTCCTCCAGGGCATCTGATCTCTAGTCTGGAGATCAGTGTTCCCCCTAAGCTGAGTTAGTGTGAGCAAGCTCACAGTTTTTTAGCCTCCGGATCACAGATTTTTGTCTTAGCTCAGGAAGGATGGCTTCAGATCAAACTAATTTATGCAGTAGCCAAATCACTTGCTCAGAACTTTAATGCCAGTAGCTCACAAAGTAGAATTTTTGCTCACAGGAGTCCACGGCTTAGGGGGAACATTGGTGGAGATGATCAGTTTTAATTCTGAAAGACGAAGAGAAGAGATTGGATTTCTACCCCGCCCTTCACTACCCAAAGGAGTCTCAGAGTGGCTTACAATCTCCTTCCCCTCCCCCTCCCCACAGCAGACACCCTGTGAGGTAGGTAGGGCTGAGAGAGCTCTGACAGAAATTGCTCTTTTTCAAGGACAGCTGTACTGGAACTATGGCTTGCCCAAGGTCATCCAGCCACGTGCAAGTGGAGGAGTGGGGAATCAAACCCGGTTCTCCCAGATCAGAGTCCGCACACTTAACCACTACACCAAACCGGCTCTTAAACTTAACCACTACACCAAACTGAAAGGTCTCCTCACCTGGAGGTTTGCACCCTTCCATATTGCTTACAGTGAGAAGTGGGGCCTGGCCTTACAAAGGGTCTGTGTCCCCCTTTGTTTGATCTAGGGTTTCCAGGTTCCCTCACCCTTGTGTGGGGGTGGGGGATAGGGATGCTATCTCCAGTTTGGGGAACGCCTGTAGGTTTTGGGGTGGAGCCTGTGGAGGACAGGTGCCTCAGTGGGGTATAATGCCATTGAGTCCACCTTCCAAAGCAACCATTTTCTCCAGGTGAACTGATTTTTGTAGTCCAGAGATGAGCTATAATTCCAGGAGATCCCCAGGCCCCACTTGAAGGCTGGTATCCCTATTTTGATCATTGGATGTTTGAGTAGAATCATAGAATTATAGAGCTGGAAGGGACCTCCAGGGTCATCTAGACCAACGCCCTGCACAATGCAGGAAATTCACAAATACCTCCCCCCCACACACACACACCCAGTGACCTCTACTCCATGCCCAGAAGATGGCCAAAAAAACAACAACCACCCTCCAGGATCCCTGGCCAAACTGGCCCAGAGAAAATTGCTTCTGAACCTCAAAGTTGTGACCGGCATTACCCTGGGCAAATATGAAAGAGCCACAAGGACTAAGCACTGATGCAACCCTTCCTGCCCTCCCTTTCATGATCTGTGGTCATCTAGCCTCTGTTTCAAAACCTCCAAAGAAGGAGAGCCCATCACCTCCCAAGGAAGCCTGTTCCACTGAGGAACTGCTCTAACTGTCAGGAAGTTCTTCCTAATGTTTAGCCAAGAACCCTTTTGATTTAATTTCAACCTGTTGGTTTTGGAACAATATTCTGGCAACAGAAAACAACTCCGCACCATCTTCTTTATGACAGCCCTTCAAGTACTTGAAGATGGTTATTATATCACGTCTCAGTCATCTCGTCTTCAGGCTAAACATACCCAGCTCTGTCAATCTTTCCTCATAGGACTTGGACTCCAGACCTGTCACCATTTTCATTACCCTCCTCTGGACACATTCCAGCTTGTCTATATCCTTCTTAAATTGTGGTGCACAAAACTGAACATAATACTCTAGGTGAGTTCTAACCAGAGCAAAGTGATACCATTACTTCACGTGGTCTGGGCACTATACTTCTGTTGATACAGCCCAAAATTGCATTTGCCTTTTTAGCTACCGCATCACACTGCTGACTCACATTCAGTGTATGGTCCACTAAGACCCCTAGATCCTTTTAGTAATCACAGCCATCCTTTCTAAATGCTCAAGGACTGACTGTTTGGTGATTTGTTCTAAAACTTTCCTAGCTACAGATGTCAAGCTGACAGGATAGTAGTTACTTAGATCCTCCTTTTCCCCTTTCTTGAAGATGGGGGACATCATTTGCCCGCCTCCAGTCTTCTGGCACCTCACCTGTTCTCCAAGAATCATGAAAAATAATGCACAGAGGCTCAGAAATTACATCCATGAGTTCTTTTAGTACTCTTGGATGCAATTCATCTGAGCCTGAGGACTTAATTTCATATAAAGAAACTAGGTGTGTATGTACTACCCCTGTGCCGATCCTAGCTTGCAACTCCCTTCCCTCATTATGTGTTCTGTTTTTGCCATATTGAACACCATTTTCCTCACAAGAGAAGACTGAGGAAAAGTAGGAATTGAGCAATTCTGCCCTTTCTTCATCACCTGTTACCAGTTCCTTGCTTCATGTAGTGGTCAGGAGCACAGTGGTATAGTGGTCTGGGAGAACCAGGTTTGATTCCCCCTTCTCCACATGCAGCAGCTGGTGTGACCTTGGGTCATTCATAAGTTCTTTCAGAGATGTTCTCAAGGGTAGTTCTTGAGCGAGCTCTCTCAGCTTCACCTACCTCACAGGGTGTCTGTTATGGGGAGGGGAAGGGGAAGGGTCTTTAAGCCACTCTGAGACACCTTCAGGTAGCGAAGGGTGGGGTATAAATCCAATCTCCTCCTTTTCCTCCTCTTTTGAACATAACAAAATAACCCTTTTTTGTTGGTTTTAGCATCCCTTGCTAGCCTAAGCTCATACAGAGTTTTAGCTTTTCCAACACTCTCCCTACAAGAAATGGTTATTTGTTTATATTCATCTTTGGTTATAAGGCCCTCCTTCCATTTCCTAAATGAGTCTATTAAATTTCTCAGATCTTCAGGAAGCTGTTTATGGAGCCATCTTGGCTTCTTTGGGTTCCTCCCATTTTTTCTTCTCATAGAAATAATGCGATCACAAAACAATGTGTGATTTTGCCTTCAATATTTCTTTTTAGGAAACTCCCACCCCTATTGAACTCCCTTTCCCCTTAAGTATTTCTGACCATGGGATCAGCATAACTTTAAGTTTGTTAAAACTTGATTTCATAAAGTCCAACCTATATGTCTGACTATGTACAGCTTTCCCCTTCCCTAAGACTTTGAATTCCAAAATTACATGGTCACTACTATCCAGGGAGCCCACTACTTTCACCTCATCAACCAGTTCTTCCATGTTGGTGAGAATCAGGTCCAAGAGAGGAGGTCCCCTTGTTTCCCTCTCCACTTTCTGGATAATGAAGTTGTCAGCAAGACAAGTTAGGAATTTATTTGACCTTTCATTTTTAGCAAAGTTGGGCTTCCAACAGATATCTGGGTAATTGAAATGTCCCAGGACCACTGTGTCCTGTCTCTTTGAGAACTTTGTAATCTCTTATAGAAGTGTCTCATTCAAGTCCTCTGCCTGGCTTGGTGGTCTATAGCAGACCCCCACCATAATATCACTATTATTTCTTACTCCTTTTATTTTTACCTAGAGACGCTCAACGGGTCTTTCATGCTCAGATTCACATATTTCCTCACAAGTATATACCTCCTTTACATATAATGCAACTCCTTCACCCTTCCTTATTTGTTTGTCCTATTTAAATAAGTTATACTCCTCAATCCTAATAATCCAATTGTGAGTGTCATCCTGCCAAGTTTCAGTAATGCCTACTAGGTCATGGTCCCCTTCCTGTATCAGGACTTCAAGTTCTTCCTGCTTGTTTCCCATGCTCTGCACATTAGTGTAGAGACATCGGAATCCATGTTTTATGTACCCTGAGGTTTTTTGTTTCTGTAGCTACATGTGAGTTAATGTTATCTCACATACGTGTCACTCCCCGCAAAACTTTAGAGTTCTTATCTCCCGTTATTGGCATCATACCGGGCTTTGCATTTTTGTCTCGCTTCTCCACACGATTTTTGTCTCGCTCCCCCACACGATTTAGTTTAGAGCTCTCCTTATTAGGTTTACAAGGCTGTTTCCAAACATATTTTTCCTACCCTCATGAGTTGCAAACCACCTCCCGATAGAAGAGCTTGATCTTGAAAGCGTAAGCCATGGTTCAAAAACCCAAACCTTTCCTGATGACACCATCTATGTTGCCAGTCCTTTATTTACATTATTTTTCTTTCCCTTCCTAAGCCACGGCCTTCAACACAAAGAACTGACGAAAACACAACTTGTGCTCCCAGGTCCTTCACCTTTCTACCCAGAGCCACATAGTCTCTGTTAATATGTTCTCGGCTGTGCCGGGCAGTATAATTTGTTCTCACATGGATGAGCAAGAAATGATAATAATCTGTGGGCTTGACGAGTTTTCCTAACTTTTCCATCACATCCTGGATGTGTGCACCTGGTAGACAGTATACCTCTCAAGATGACAAGTCCGATCGGCACACTTTAGCCTCTACCCTTCTCAGTAGGGAATCCCCAATTGCCAGCACACACCGTCTCCTATACTGGTAAGTAGAAGCTCAAATTCTCTCACCCACGGAGGCCTGAGAAATGCCCTTCAAGCTTCAGGGAGGTTGGGGGAATAGCCATTACCACTTTTCTTATGACTCTTTCAATGTATTACTTTCAATGTTCCGTATTACTCTGGAAACTAGTCAGAAATATGCTGTTCTTTATTACCAGTTAATTGTATTCCTATTTTGGATACTTATAGTTTTATACAAGAGGTTATATTGTTCTCAAGTTAACCTAACTGTATTTACTGCTGTATTTGTCATTTATCGATGTTCACAACAAAATTAAAAAAAATTAATTAAAGAAGAGCTTGATCTTGAAAGCGTAAGCCATGGTTCAAAAACCCAAACCTTTCCTGATGACACCATCTATGTTGCCAGTCCTTTATTTACATTATTTTTCTTTCCCTTCCTAAGCCACGGCCTTCAACACAAAGAACTGACGAAAACACAACTTGTGCTCCCAGGTCCTTCACCTTTCTACCCAGAGCCACATAGTCTCTGTTAATATGTTCTCGGCTGTGCCGGGCAGTATAATTTGTTCTCACATGGATGAGCAAGAAATGATAATAATCTGTGGGCTTGACGAGTTTTCCTAACTTTTCCATCACATCCTGGATGTGTGCACCTGGTAGACAGTATACCTCTCAAGATGACAAGTCCGATCGGCACACTTTAGCCTCTACCCTTCTCAGTAGGGAATCCCCAATTGCCAGCACACACCGTCTCCTATACTGGTAAGTAGAAGCTCAAATTCTCTCACCCACGGAGGCCTGAGAAATGCCCTTCAAGCTTCAGGGAGGTTGGGGGAATAGCCATTATTCCAGTGGTCCAGAATCAATCTCTGTGGGGAGATCCTTTAACTGATGGCTTAGAATCATAGAATCACAGAGTTGGAAGGGGCCATATAAGCCATCTAGTCCAAACCCCTGCTCAATACAGGATCAGCCTAAAGCATCCCTGACATGTGTTTGTCTAGCTGCCACTTAAAGACTGCCAGTGAGGGGAAGATCACCACCTCCCTAGGCAGCTGATTCTACTGTTGAACAACTCTTACTGTAAAAAAGTTTTTCCTAATACCCAGCTGGTACCTTTCCGCCCTTAATTTAAACCCATTATTGAGAGTCCTCTCCTCTGCTGCCAACAGGAACAGCTTCCTGCCCTCCTCTAAGTGACAGCCCTTCAAATACTTCAAGAGAGCAATCATGTCCCCCTTCAACCTCCTCTTCTTCAGACTGAACATGCCCAATTCCCTCAGCCTTTCCTCATAGGGCTTGGTCTTCAGGCCCATGATCATCCTTGTTGCTCTCCTCTGCACCCACTCAATTCTGTCCACATCCTTTTGAAGTGACACCACCAGAATAACAACAACCAAGTAACAGAGGCTCATAATGTCTCCTGATTTTCCTGCTCCTGTGGGTTACATACTTTCATGCACCCTCCTCCTGTGTTGGGCACTCCTCCATTTGCTGAGATACCTTTCCCCCCTCCTCCTCCTTTTGCTTCACGCGTTCTGTCCATGAACTCTTCACCTTCCCTTATAAAACGGTGTGTGGACAAATGTTCCTCAGGTCCCTGCATCTTCTCCTCCAGTCGGGCTACCAACTTACACTGGCTGCAAGTATAACTGGTGTTACCCTCAGGTAAGAATACGAACATGCCACAAACTTTGCATGTCACTGCCTCGGCACCCTCACCAGCCATCCTACTGTGATCCATTGCAGAAGTGGTTCAGTTTTTCTAGCACTTCCCAGATAACTCCCCTGTCAAACTGCCTCACAAGAGTATTATTATTATTATTACATGGGATTTTTACCCCACCCACCCCCGAAGGGCTCTGGGCAGCTTACAGAGTATTGTGTGTGCACACACTTTTCTAGAATCCTAACTATGACCACAAATTCAGGGGGATGGGAACCCTACCAGATACCCTCCGAAGGCTTTTTTCCGCAGATGTTCTTGCTTTCTCCTTCCGTCTTTTTCCGGGCGGTCACATGCCTCTTCGTGCAGTTCTTTCTTAGTTAGCTGGCTTCCACAGCAGCCCCTGCTGGCTCGTCGGACTTGCTGCACGCAGGCGATGGGGATTACGTCCTCCCGGCTCCAATCTCTCCAATCTCTCCAATGACGCCACACCGCTGCTGACCTCTGACCAGTCGTTGTTCCGGGGGGGCGCCCCTTCGCCACGGCTTCTGCCGCTGTTTCGCCGCCATTGTTGTTACCGGTGCTGCTATTTTCTCTCTGGAGCCACAGTTCTTCCGCTTCTTCTAGGGGAGGGTACCCCCCTGACCGACTAAGGCCAGGTACCCATTTATCTACTTGCCATATAGGGCTTTCGAACAGCTGGGTTGGCTGAAGCTGGGACTAAGGTCGGTAGCTCACCCCAACCGCGGTGGGATTCGAACAGCCAGACAGCAGTTTGAGATAGTTACATTTTGCAGGTGTTAATCACCTGCGCCACCGCTCCCTTGTGAAAGGCTTGCAGAAGCAAAAACACTTAACATATATAGGATGTAAGAGTTACTCAGCTTCATACAGGGCCCCCAGGGTAAGAGCCACAGGGTAAGAGGCCATAAGCTCTCACCCTTCTGCTCATGCCAAAAGCTTGCACCTCTGGTGAGGAGGAGCCTTACACAGCTCAAGGTTCACCCAGAAGAAGGTGGGGCCAGCAGTTCGCCCCAGGCAAAACAGACTCTCCCCAATCAGCAACAATCACCTTCCCCAATCAGCAACAATTAGCACTCCAGCAGCTCTCTTTCCTGCTCCTTCTAGAGCCCAGCTGACTGTGGTTAAGCAGGTAGCACAAGTCACCTTCTCTACCTGGGTAGCTGTTCTAAAACCTGGAAGGATTTTTTATTTTTTTAAAAAAACTTAGATCTCATTGGCCATTGGTCTGGCATACTTTACATCTTCTCCTGGTTAGGAATTAATTGCTATGTTTAATTGGTTGACTTTGGCTGTGAGTCTCTCTAGGCCGATCAGCAGAAAGGGCTGCAATAACCCGGTCCGCAATGGCCTTCCTAGCTGGCTCGTTATTGCTATGGTCTTTCCATAAAGTTATGGCCTCTTTAATCCCAGCGATTGGTGCTGGCCTCTTTATGTTTTTTGCCTGCTGAAACATCAACAATGTGGTTACTGCTTATATGCTGTTATTAGTCTATTGATCAGCAAATGCTTTTCTAACACTCTGGGGACAAATAAGAGGGTTTTAATGGGATCATAGATCAGGAGATCTCAAACTGTAGAATGTGTCATGCTCCAGGGGGAGGGGGATAGGATGAGAGGGGTTTTCGGCGTGGGGAAATCTAAAATACATGAATACCAAGCATTGCAATATAAACAATTTTCTCTGTCTTGTACATCTGCAGGGAAAATATCTACATAGCTCTTTTTTTATCCCACTCCCCCTTCATAAATCTCAGCATGGCATCCATCCATCTCCTTTTACCATGATTACAACAGCCCTGCGATGTAGGTGAAGCTGAGAGTGTGAGACTGGCCCAAGGCCATCCAGTAAGCTTCCATGGCAGAGAGGGTGGTGGAGTGAGTGACTCAACATGTTTGAAAACAGGGGAGGCACTACATCACTCCAAGTGTGTATACGTATTGTCTCCTTGAATGGGAAGCTTCCTTTTGTCCTAACCTGGGAGCTGCTCTCTGACCCCTCCTCTCTCTTTGTCCTCTCCCTCACTACACATGGCCTTCCATGGAGACACAGGTCTCTGCAGGTCTCTCCTGTAGAGACAATGCCCTCATACTCCCTCACATACACGATGCCGGACAAGCTGGCCACTTGTGATAGGGAAAGGACTCTTTAGATCAGGCTTCTCTCTCTCTCCTTTCGACTGCAACCTGAATGTGAAATGAATCGACTTGAATAAATGTAAGCTTGCCTTTTTTTGCAATGTACTTCTTGGGGAGATTTATTTACCGCAATCACTATTACGCTTCTACGACTGGGCGAAACTCTGCGACATTAACCAAATATCCCAATAGTGGGAACTTAAACCTTGGTCTTCCAGGGCCTAGTCTGAAATCTAACCACTGTTCTGCCCCTCAGCATCACTGTAATTATGTCTATGCGGGTCAGATACAGGTAGGACCGCCAAGCTGCGACTAAGAGATTTGGAGCTCGATTTGATTTCAGAAGCACCTTAGAGACCAAAGAGGGGGGGGTTGGGGGGTATAAGTCGTTTCTCCCTTCGTCAGATGTGCGAAGGGAGATTTGTGTATCTGACAAAAGGAGCCTGGACTCTCAAAAGCTCATACCCCCCCCCCCAATTCTTTTTGTCCTGGCATTCCCAGGGGTCATTTCCTGCAGGAGCGCACAGGAGCAGAGCTCCGGCAGTAAAGAGCCCAGAGGGTGGGCACATGCAACAAGCCCCGCCCCCTGCTCCCAGCAGCCCTCAGTCGGGCCACGAGGAGCAAGAAGCAGCCAGGTAAGTTGTAGAGCCCCCCCCCCGGCCCGCCTTCAGGTACAAGCTCTCCCTCCTCTGCAAGGACAGATCTGCACGTTCCCCCCCACAATAGCTAGCAATCCAAAACAGTCCAGTGGAGCCTGAGCGGTGGGTGTTGCCTTCTGACACACTTCCGGTGATGTCAGGGGGTGTGGCATATGCAAATAAGTTGTGCTGATGAGTTATGCTAATGAACTCCTGCACCTCTTTCTCTACGAAATGATCCCTGGGCATTCCTATTGGCCTCTGAGGGGCTGCTGGACTTGAACCTTAGCCATTCCGCTGCAGACCAGCATGGCTACAAAGCTACCCTCCGAATCTAAGGCTCGGGCATTTCACTTAAGAAGGCTTAAGTGGCAGGGAGAACAGTGGTTCTTTTGGAAGATAAGAAGTGCCCTATTAAGATAGCAGCAGGGGTCCACTTGGTCCAGCAACTCCCGCCAAGCAGGTGCCCAAGTGGGCCAACAAACAATGCACAGAGGCCACAGCCTTCCCCAGTGCTGCCTCCTAGCACTGGGGACCAGAGATTGGCTGCCACTGTAGATGGAGCTTCCCTTTAGTCAACTGGGCTAGTAGCCATTGATGGACCTCACCTCCATGCATCTAGGCTAACTGAACTACTGTCGTTGTTGTTGTTTTAATGAGGTTTATAAATTTCTTTCCGCATTTTGCCATACAAGAGAAATCCACAGTAGGAATACTAATAAAATAAAGGAAACAATAGAATTACAATAGAGCCATACAGATAGCAGCAGGGAAATAATCTGGCAGAACAAAGCAGGGAAGATTAAATGCAAAAGGTCAATGGAAACATTGTTTTCACTCCCTTTAAAACCCTTTCCTCTGATCAAGCCTGTCAAGGAGTCCAAGGCTGGACCCCGTGGGTTCCTGGGGCTGTTGTACACAAGTAACCAAACCCTTCTTTATTTTTAAAATTATATAAAGTTTATTTAATTTCTGTCAAAACAAAAGATCTAATCTACAGGCAACACGATGCTCTAAAATCACGCAGCAACCCCCTTCCCCAAGAAAACTAGTTTAACTATCTAACATGTTTCCACGATCTGCATTAGATGACACAGACCTTAAGTCCAAGAGTCAAAGGCCATAGCTTATGCATTCTCTACATTGCCATCTGTTGCAATATAAGTATATCATAGTCAAGGCCTTCAGTCCATCAGAATCCAAACTGAGAGCCAGTTTGGTGTAGTGGTTAAGTGCACAGACTCTAGAGAACCAGGTTTGATTCCCCACTCCTCCACTTGCACCTGCTGGATGACCTTGGGCAAGCCATAGTTCTGGCACAGCTGTTCTTGAAAAAGAGCAGTTTTTGTCAGAGCTCCGCCTACCTCACAGGGTGTCTGTTGTGGGGAGGAGAGAGGAAAGGAGTTTGTAAGTGGCTCTGAGACACCTTTGGGTAGTGAAGAGCAGGGTATAAATCCAGTCTCTTCTTCGTCTTGCTTTCTGTGGCCTCTTAGCTCAGTTATAGTTATTTTTGGCCAAGCAGCATCGGGTGATGATCACACCCAATCAGGGCACATTCTTGCTGGAACCCTCTAGAAAATGACATCATCACTCCTGATTCCTCCCCTCCCATCCTCTGGGGCACTGGTTCTCATGAGAAGCTGATTACCCCATTTCCAGCTCTGGCCTTAAGATAAGGACTGTGTAGGCAGAAAGGCCAATTAGCGACACCTGCAGGATGGAACAAGCTTGTTACCATTCATATTAATCCTTGAGGGGGGTAAGGGGTGCTTCACCTCACAAAGTCAGATGGCTTTCTTCAAGCAGGGCATGAAGCAATGCATTTCCCCCCCCTTTGGAGATTCAAAATGAGAAACCTTCACTGTTTTTAAAGGTATTTTTTCCATCTCTGGACAGAGAACATGCAGGAAGGAAGGAAGGAAGTTCAATTGCTCTCCACAACCCATCTTCATACAAATGCTAGTAGGTCTAGACAATGGGATGGTAAAGCTCCCCCCCCCCACTCTCCAAGCAGGGAACAGAGGTTTGGAGGAATTAAATACTTGAGGGACTAAGGATAATGAACTAAAATCCGATAAAGAATTAGAAAAAACAAAACATAAAACTTACATGGTGGGACACTATACAATTAATGTCAAGATTTAACAGGGATAAAAAAAAGGATTTTACGATAATAACAATGAATTTGGCTTTCCTCAAACAATAAGCTAATACAAAAACTATACAACTTCTTGCTAGCGGATTACCAAATAGATGAGACCGTAAAAGGAGCTATGATATCATGGATGAGGGATTTGGGACATCTCATAGAAATAGAACAATGGTCTAAAATATGGAATACAGTAAAAATGGTGAGAGCAATCCCATATAAAGAAAATATAATGAAGATGTTCCATAGGTGGTATTGGACGCCAGATAGAATATCGAAGTGTTATGGAAAGGTTAACAAAAACTGTTGGAAATGTAAGAATAATGTTGGCATCTTTATACATGTATGGTGGAAATGTGGGAGAATCCAAAACTATTGGACTAAAATAGATAAAATATTAAAAGATTACAGGACTGGATGTACCGTTCTCACCTGAGATAGCTCTACTGAACATGCTCCCAAATAATTACAGTAGTGAGAACAAATATTTAATAAGCTATACTTTTACTGCGGCAAGAATTTTACTAGCAAAATACTGGAAAGGAGAAAAAATTCCCCCTAAGGAAGAACTGTTAGATAAAATGTTGTCATTAGCTGAGATGGACAGATTAAATGTACTTTTGCAAGGAAAGGAATATAAGATATTTGAAAAAAGATGGAAGAAGTTTTATGCCTGGTTAGAGAAGACAAAAAAATGACTCTCAATGATAAATGTATTGCATTCGATATGTTGATATGTGTGATATAAATAATGAACAGGTTAAAAATACTAGAAGGACTTCAGGAAAAGCTTTGCTCATCTTATCAGTGGATGAAGAAAGGAAAGGTGATACAACTCAGAGGGGGGAGGTCTCTTTTGTGCTGGGTCCATCAGAGCAGAGAAAACTCATAATTGAAGTTGGGAAGAGGCAGCGAGGCAGCCATTAACCATGTGCTGACCTGAGGAGCTGAAGGAAACCTCAAGGTAATTGAATTCTGTAGAGATCTGTAACTTCCTAAGCTAAGAAGCCTGTCCTATATTTGAACATCTGATAGGACATGTATAGAAAGAGGGACAGAGGAACTGTGTTTTACCCATTTCTTTTGAATCCCTTGCTCAATCTGGTGCTGTGCTAAAAGTATTCCTGTGACCATTTTCTTTTAATTAATGTTTTATAACTTAGGTTGCTGGTAGTGGTTCTCCATACCACATGGGTCTCCACCATCTTGGACACAGTATTTTAAAAGAAGCACTGGGGGAAGGCAGGCAGTTGGTAAGTGGCTATTCCTCCAGGAGTGCACAAGGCAGTCCCCATGGTGACCAGGCGCTGGGCAGTGGGAGACACAGAGGCAAGGCCTCAGAATTTGGAAGGGAAGCTGGGAGTTCTGACCCTCCCAGCAGGCAATCCCTACAAAGGTCAGGTGGTGGTGGCAGGTTACTGGGGAGAAAGATAGGCCTCTCCAGGTGTTGGGGAAACTTTGGAGGGCAGAGCCTGCAGGCCAGAGTTGGCCTGTTCTGTTACACAGGGCATGAAAGAACCCCCTGGCAACTGCTGCAAAAGCCCTGTTATGTGTGGAGGTCAGTCTGTCCTCCTGCAACACTGAAGTCAAGCTTCTCAGCTTAAATCTCAGGCAGGCTGTTATGGGATGAGACATTCCTTACAAGGAGGACCCAGACTAGCTAGTGCTGGAACAGCAAAAGCCAGCAGCTGGAATTTGGTCCACAAACATATGGGACATACAGGCCCTGGTCACATGAGAGGATTTGCTCCGTGAAACGGATGGATTGAGGGCGCATCAAATGGGCACAATCATACGGCAACATCTGGGAAGCGTAGCGCACCCGTCACCAACCCGTACCGTTGGCCTAAAGAAGTGGATTTAAAAAGTACCAGCAAAAGGGTAGTAGTAACCGGAAAACGTGGGTCGCAGGCGAACGTCCGATCATGGAAGCGGAGTTAATCCGGCACATCCGGCACACGCATGCATCCCGTAGCACATCTGATTGCACCATACCGGTTCTTCCTGGCCTTTGATGCGCTTCAACATCGCCATGTGATTGCCGGTTATCGCCGTATGCGCGGCACCTCAGGGAACCGTATGATCGCATTACCGCACATCTTTTTGATCTGGCACTTTTTGATGCCTCCCTTCCACTGCGGATTTTCCCGCTCGTGTGACCGGGGCCACAGTGCAGTTGCTTCAATGCTAGCATGATATGATTCTTCATCAGCTGAATTATTGAGATAATCACCGAGGACTGCCTCTGATGGAGTGCATGATGGTTGTCTAATCTATTTCACCATCAGTGAAATCCTAAACAGAGGCTGCAGTCATACGGACAGTTTGTAGCGAAATAGTAGTGTTACCTGTGTGGGTTAGAAGAGCATCACCAGATAAGAACATCTGCTTTCCATGCAGCAGTCATCAGCACCCAGAGATGCCCCGCGCTGGGTCAGGAATAATTAGGCACCAGGGAAAGCCCGGTATTAACGGATGCTTGCATTCCCATTCCACATTTCCAGATGTTTGAATGATGTTGTGGCAAATGGAAGCCAGAAGGGAAGTGTGAAAGTGAGAGCTGTTTCAGCCACAGTATTTGTAATCTGTGCACGTAAATGCATATGCACATGCACAATCATATTAAAGAAAACAAACCCACAGGACACCGTGTTCTGTGGTTGCCATGCATCTGCTATCTGGACGCTTAATCACGGGACATGGAAATGGGGAGGCTGCCACTAGAGGTACTGTCTGATCGCCCCTTCCTGCTATATTTGTTCTGGTGCAAAGAGCGGTGCCTCCGTGCCGTGCCAAGCTGCCAGTGTGACCACAACCAGAGTTACATAGTTATCACTGAATCAATGGGCTTAGAGCCACATTAGACATTATGCTGGCTATGGTTCAGACTCATGTTCACTGATGCTATTTTAGGGAAGATTCTGGCCAATTAAAAATGGTGCTGGGGGGACTAGGAGACCCTTCCCTTCGCACCTTTTCAAGTGCTAAAACAGCCCACTCATGGCCAGTGTATTATCTAGTTTGACTGTTCGACTAGTGTAACTCTGTTTAGGATTGTTCTAGTCTAGTGATGAAAAGGTGGTGCTGGTGGTAGCTGTCAAGTCGCAGCTGACATATGGCAACCCTGTAGAGTTTTCAAGGCACGAGACTATCAGAGGTGCCTGCCTCTGCATCACGACCTTGGACTTCCTTGCTGGTTTCCCATGTTAGTACTAACTGGGGCCAACTCTGCTTAGCTTCCGAGACTTGATGAGATTGGGCTACTTTGGGCAATCCAGATCAGTGTGACAAGAGGGTAAAGGTAAAGGTTCCCTTGCTCGAAAGCCAGTCGAGTCCGACTTTAGGGTTGCGGTGCTCATCTCCGTTTCAAAGCCGAAGAGCCAGCGCTGTCTGAAGACGTTTCCGGGGTCATGTGGCCGGCATGACTAAACACCAAGGCGCACGGAACGCTGTGACCTTCCCACCAAAGTGGTACCTATTTATCTACTTGCAGTTTCTTGCTTTCGAACTGCTAGGTTGGCAGGTAGGTAGGTAGGTAGGCTACTAGACTCAAAATCGAGCTGTTCTACTGCTGACCCATGCTCCCTCCAAGCTGTGGAGTCTTGTGAGCAAAAATTCTATGTTGCGAGCTACTGGCATTAAAGTTGTGAGCAGGCAATTTGGCTCCTGCATCAATGAGTTTGCTCTGGAGCCCTCCTTCCGGAGCTGAGACAGAAATGTGTGAGCAGGAGGCTAAAAACCTGTGAGCCGGCTCACAGTAACTCAGCTTCGAGGGAACACTGCTGCTGACCAACATGGCTGCCCTCTGAAGATGTCTTCTGTCCAGAGAGTCCAGTGCTGAAGAATCAGTTCATGAGACAGGATGACCATAAATTGGATAAATTTTGTAAAATTACCTGTTGCATTTTTCTCTGTGAGTGTATCTTAAAAGCATTCTGAGAGGATGCATTTCCAACAGAAACCCTGTTTTGTTTTTTTATTTATTGACCAACCTATCCTCATAAGGTATGAGAGTAGGGTTGTTAGATCCCCACTGGTCCCCTCCTGGCAACCAGCACGGAGGTCCATTTGATGTACAGAGATGTGCCTATGTCACTGCCCATGTGACCTGGAAGTGACATCATCACATCTGGGATGCTGGTGAGATGCTCTGGTATTTGAGCAAAACCTCTATGGTAAATCTGGCTTCTACCATACAGTGTTATTTTGCCCACATACCATAGTGTCACCCCAACATCCTGGATGTGATGACATCGCTTCCGGGTCACATGGGCTGTGACATAGACACGTTGCTGCATGTTGGGTGGATCTCCCTCCTTTTGGGGGTAAGTTCCTCCCACTGGCCAGGTGATCAGTGGTGGGGAGGAGGTGAGACCTGTCAGAAGGGGGGACCCCCATCTCCACTGTGGGGTCTGGCAACCTATATGGGAGAACAGTACCCTACATGCAAATATATCCCTGTTTCCAGAGAGAGCCAGTCTGGTGTAGTGGTTAAGTGCGCGGACTCTTATCTGGGAGAACCAGGTTTGATTTCCCACTCCTCCACTTGCACCTGGCTGGATGACCTTGGGCAAGCCATAGTTCTGATCAGGGCTTTTTTTGTAGAAAAAGCCCAGCAGGAACTCATTAACATAACAGGCCACACCCAACAGCAGAAATTCATTAGCATATTAGGTCACACCCCATGCTTTCCCTTGGCTTGCCCGGGCAACCCGTGGCTGTGGGGAACCCAGGCAACCCGGCCCTTGGACAGGCTGGGGAAGGCACGGGGAGGCATTTAAATGCCTCCCCGATCCTTCCAGCCCCCCCCGGCCCGCCTGCCTCAGAGTCGAGGGGGGGGGGGGAGGTGCTCTCCAGGCCTTCCCTCTGTAGCCAGGCACGCAAAGGTTTTGGCTGTAATGGGCGTGGCCAACTCTGAAGCCAAGTGGAACTCTGTTCCTGTGCGTTCCTGCCCCAAAATAGCCCTGGTTCTGTTAAGAGCTGTCCTTGAAAAAGAGCAGTTTCTGTCAAGAGCTCTCTCAGCCCCACTTACCTCACAAGCAATGTTCCCTCTAAGCTGTGGAGTGTTGTGAACAAAAATTCTACTTTGTGAGCTACTGGCATTAAAGTTGTGAGCAAGCGATTTGGCTGCTGCATACATGAGTTTGCTCTGGAACCCTCCTTTTTGAGCAGAGACAAAAATGGGTGAGCCAGAGGCTGAAAAACAGTGAGCTAGCTCACACCAACTCAGCTTAGAGGGAACACTGCTCACAAGGTGTCTGTTGTGGGGAGGGGAAGGGAAAGGAGTTTGTAAGCCACTCTGAGACACCTTTGGGTAGTGAAGGGCGGGGTGTAAATCCAATCTCTTCTTCTTCTCCTTCTTTCTCACACTGTCTACATTTAATAGAAAATTTTGTTTATGTGCAGGTGATTCTTCTTATATTGTCATTCTGGACATAATACGGTTATGTAGATGTGGGGATCTGAGGAACTGTATTGAAATACATGTGCAGACAAACACATAGCATAGTTTTTTTCCCCCTGACTAATAAGTTGACAGCTGTTTACAAAAAACATAAATTCCAGGAATGTGATTAATACTGATTAGCTCTCATTAATTCTATCAAGCAGAGAACGCTAATGCACATGCACGGGATGGTTTGAATAAGGATAATCCAGCAAACCTGCTATTTATTAAATCAATATATATATATATTCACTGCCCACCTTATGAGACTGGAGTTCCTCATGAGTAAAGCGTTAGGGAGTTTTTCTTCTCATACAAATCACAGAGCATTGTGTAGAGACAATAAGAGACCGAGAAACCAAAACACGAAACAATGGCCGTAATTAATCGATACATGTTTTATGTTTAATGCTGTGGCACGGGGCTATTGCTTTCAGAATGCACATGGAGACCAAGGCTGAGTATCATCGAACCCCACTGGTGGAGGACATCAGAATTCATTCCAACACGGCTGCTGGGCTGCTGTCTAACCATTGTTGTCTTTGAGAAGGATGGACATTATTAACAATATAGTCTTTCTCTCATACTTTAATTTGTACTGTATAGAAATAAAATTGCCGGGCTCACAAGTTGGGAGAAGATTGATAGGTGCACCGCTTGCTCTGCCAAATGCTGTTTCAGCTGTTTGTCTCTCCTAAAACATGGCCCGGCAAATATGATTAATTCTCCGTGTAGCTTATGTCATTCTTGATAGGAGTTGTGTTGCTGGGGGAAAAAATGGGTTTCCTTTAATTAAACAAACAACTATTCTAGAAGGCGCTGGAGTTTACCAGACTATTTCTACCGTTGGACATAGCGTGATCACATAATATAACATAAGAACATAAGAGATGCCAATGTTGGATCAGGCCAAAGGCCCATCCAGTCCATCACTCTGTATCACACAGTGGCCAGAAATACCAGTGCCATCAGGAGGTCCACCAGTGGGGCCAGGACATTAGAA
>NW_015168074.1:483465-492724 GCF_001447785.1 Gekko japonicus
GCAGGGCCTGCAAGACGGAGCTCTTCCACCAGGCCTTCAATTAGGAGCCGCCCACATTACCATCAACGACCACTATTAATATCTGTGGTGGAGGCTGGCTGCAGTGAGATCGAGCCAAACTGCCTAGGGGCCTGAATTTGCCTGAGCCTGCATGACATTTTACGCCATTTTGGTTAATAATCACTGAGTGCACTTTATTCGGAAATCGTTGATTGTTTAAATGTTTTAAATGAATTAACAGTGTTAAATGTTTTAAGTTTTAAATGTTTTGATTGTATATGAACCTTGGCACACTGTGCCAGGCAATGTGAGCTGCCCTGAGCCCACTTGCAGGGAGGGCGGGTCATAAATACAACAAATAAATAAACAAACCATTGAGGGCCACTTCATATACGTTCATGTTGTCCATGACCGTGCTGTTTGAAAAGGGGTTTTTTTGGGGGAGGAGCGGTTTGCTGTTGCATCACAGCTGACTTGCAGTGACTGCTCATGAGGTTTTCTAGGCAAGAAACAAGCAGAGGTGTTTCGCCATCGCCTGCTTTTCCTGGACGTACTTGGTGCTCTCCCATCCAAGGACTAACCAGGGCTGACCGTGCTTCGCTTCTGAAGTCTGATGAGGTTTTGATTGCCGTGGGGGAAAAAAATTCACTGGGGCCCAAAGACCCTGGGATAAAGGAAAAGGAAGTTCCTGGGGCTTATTGCTTTGTACTGAGGAGGAGGACCGCAGCATTTGGGGTAGGGGTGCAGATGCTCGGTTTTGAGTTTCAAGTCAAGATGCTACTGGATTCTGCCCTGCTGTGTGGAAACAGTTAGTGTACAGTCAAGAACGTCATGCAGGGGCCCCCAGCCTGTGGGCACCATTGGCATTCCGACATAAGGTGGTCAGCGCCACAACAAAATGGCCACCACAGAAGGCGGAGCCGACCACAGAATGGCGGGGATGGAATTATGCGTAACTCTGATAGTGACCCTTCAATGTTTCAGGCAGCAGCTCTGTTCGACAGGATGCCATTTAAATGAACACAGTGTTTCAAAAATATTTTCTTGCACATAAACACAGCTTTAGTCACTCAGTGAAGATCTTTGTGCCATGGTGGCTCTAAAAGCGACAGTTTTAAAAATCTGCTCAGCCAAGTCAGATCTTCAGTGGCCAGTCAGAAGCCCTCCTGCATAAAAGGGCCATCTGGCCCCCATCCACTTTCTAGAAACAGTTGGCGGGTCCCATGGTGCCCATTGGGGACCCCAACTTAATGTCTGCAGATCTATACAGCAATTTTATTTGTTTGTTTTGCTAATATGAGGCCTTTTGCATCATATCAGGTATCATTTATCAAGTCCTTAAGACTTCTTAAATCAGACCTCCCTCTCTCTCTCTCTCTTTATTTATTTATTTTGTGTTCAGCTTCAGTGCTCATTTTGGCTCATTTTGGCACAGAGATGAGATAAAACAATATAAATTGGCCTGGGTATGTTTAACCCACTTACTTTCGACACTAATTTGACCCTGTGGGCGATGCGTGAGTGGAAAGGGAAGTCTATTCAGTTCCACTCCGTGCCAAGGCTGCAGCAACACATGACACTTCCATATAATTTGTAATGAAATAGCAATGTGTGCATGGAGCAACAGAATGCACAACAAAGGGACGGCCTGGTTTTATTTCATTTGTTTGTGAAACAGCAACAGATGAAATACCCAGCGCTGTGTCTCTTTCAGTTTGGTGCAACCAAACAGTAAGGAATCATTTTAGCGCTTCCACTTCTTGGCATGCATGGGAATCTTCTGGTGGGCTCCAATCTGTGTGGAATCTAGCCAGGCAGGGATGCCCAGGGATGATGGTTGAGCAGTCACCCGAGAAGATGGGGGAGGCAGGCTGCAGGAGCACAGGAAAAGGGAAATCTGGGAGCCATAGAGGACTTAATAAATTGCTGGAGTTGCAACCCCTCAAGGCGTTTCCAAGGCAAGAGATGATCAGAGATAGCTAGCCATTGTCTTCCTCAGTGAAGCAGCTTTGGTTTTCCCTGGCGGTCTCCCATGCGAGTGCTAGCCATGGTTAACCCTATTTAGCTGAGAATAGTTACAAGAATGGGCACAGTAATAAGACCAATGAAAAAAGAAAAAAGAACTGTGACAATTTAGCACTTGGTACCAGTGTTCCCTCTAAGCTGAGTTAGTGTGAGCCAGCTCACAGTTTTTTAGCCTCCGGCTCACACATTTTTGTCTTAGCTCAGGAAGGATGGCTCCAAAGCAAACTGATTTATGCAGCAGCCAAATCCCTCGCTCACAACTTTAATTCCAGTGGCTCACAAAGTAGAATTTTTGCTCACTAGACTCCACAGCTTAGAGGGAACATTGCTTGGTACTATATTCATAAATCATAATATACAATAACATGTAGACGGTGGTCTCCAGAATGGTGTGCTGTTTCGACAATGATCTTCTTCTGAACAAGGATGTGTACATAAACTGTCCTTCAACAATTCATTTCTCTTGGTGATGTATTGAAAATATACTGTTGATTCACTTCATCATAAAGCTATGCTTACAGCTATGTTCTTCAACGGGCTATAATTGCTGGATGCAATTATGAAGACCACCGTCAACATTCACTATATATATATAACTTATTTTCTGTTATTGTATATTATGATTTATGAATATAGTACCAAGCGCTAAATTGTCACAGCTCTTTTTTCTTTTTTCATCGACCCTATTTAGCTTCCCTATTTAGCTTCCAAGCTCTGACAAGCTTGTGGTAGTTCGGGCTATTCAAGCTGCTCACAGAAGAGGGATCCTGCAACATTTCTGAGAGCAAAATATGACTGCTCCGTCTTTGTGATCCCTGTTCTCACATTAAGGTGGCTGTAGAATTCGAAGGCTCTTTACCTCCTTCACCCTATGGCATTTGTTCCCTCTAGTCCTGCACCGGCTTCATGGACAAGATGTGTTACGAAAAGTGTTAGGAACCATTTGTTGAGGGGTGTTTTCTTTTCTTTTTTTAAATATGCTTTTGCCTTACATTGGTCTCATCTGCACTACTTTCGTAATGGCTGCATCTTGGAGTACTGTGTTTAGTTTTGGTCACCACAGTTTAAGAAGGATGTTGACGAGCTGGAACGTGTCCAGAGGAGAGCAGCAAAGATGGTGAGGGGTCTGGAGACCAGGTCCTATGAGGAAAAGCTGAAGGAGCTGGCAGGGGTCATTTTGTAGAAACAGAGGTGCAGGAACTCATTAGCATAATTCATTAGCATAACTTATTTGCATATGCCAAACCCCCTGACATCACTGGAAGTGTGTCAGAAGGCAACACCCACCGCTGAGGCTCCACTGGAGTGTTTTGGATTGCTAGCTATTGGGGGGTGGGGGGAACATGCAGATCTGACCTCGCAGAGGAGGGAGAGCTTGTACCTGAATAAAACTTGGTGTTAAAGGTGCCACTGGACTGTTTTGGACTGGGGGCGGGCGGGGGGGCTCTGCAACTTACCTGGCTGCTTCTTGCTCTGACTGAGGGCTGCTGGGAGCAGGGGGCGGGGCTCCTGTGCGCTCCTGCAGGAAATGACCCCTGGGAGCTGGGTATGTTTAGCCTGGAGAGGACTGAGAGGTGATATGATAGCTGTCCTCAAGTATTTGAAGGGCTGTCATATAGAAGATGGAACAGAATTTTTTTTTTCTATTGCCCCAGAAGATCGAACCAGAAGCAGTGAATTGAAATTGTATCAAAAGAGTTTTCAGCTGCCCTGACCTGGCAAGCCCGATCTTGGAAGCTAAGCAGGGCCGGCTGTGAGAAGCACTTGGATGGGAGACCTCCTTGGAATACCAGAGGCGGGAGGTGGGGGCAGGCTTTATTCAGACATCTCTCTGAATATCCTCCAGCCCCCCAGTAGGGATCAGTCACCAGAATTCACCTTGACTTCCATGTGCCTGCACACATGCACACACATGCACATATTAAAAAAGATACCAAAGAGAGAGAGTTTTCAGCGAAACACTAGGAAGAACTTCCTGAGGGTTAAAGCAGTTCCTTGGTGGAAGTGGCTTCCCTGGCAGCTGGTGGGCTCTCCCCCTTTGGAGCTTTTTGAGTAGAGGCTAGATGGCCATCTGGCAGCAATGCGGATTTGATTGCTCATTATGAATTTAGGCAGATTGTGAGAGGGAGGGCAGGAAGGGCTGAGCCAGTGCTTGGTTCTTGTGGTCCTTTCTTACACGCCCAGGGAAATGCTGATTGCCACTTTGGGGTCAAGAAGGAATTTTCCTCCAGGCCAAATTGGCCCAGGGATCATGGAGGGTTTTTTTGGGGGGGGTTGCCTTCCTCTGGGCATAGAACAGGGTTCATGGGGGGGGGATATGTGAATTTCCTGTATTGTGCAGGAGGTTGGACTAGATGGTTCTTGGGATCCCTTCCAGCTCTACTTTTCTGTTTCTTTCTCAAGCACATGCAGCATTGATATTTACTCTCAGTATTGGGCAGGGGTCATTATTTGCAGGACTGCACAGGAGTGGAACTCCGGCAGTAAAGAGCCCAGGGGGCAGGCACATGCAACAAGCCCCGCCCCTGCTCCCAGCAGCCCCAGGCCATGAGGAACAAGAAGCAGCCAGGTAAGATGCAGAGCTCCCCCCGGCCCCCCGGTCCAAAACAGTCCAGTGGCACCTTTAAGGCCAAGGTTTATTCAGGTACAAGCTCTCCCTCCTCTGCGAGGACAGATCTGCACATCCCCCCCCAATAGCTAGGAATCCAAAACAGTCCAGTGGAGCCTGAGCGGTGGGTGTTGCCTTCTGACACACTTCCGGTGATGTCAGGGGGTGTGGCATATGCAAATAAGTTATGCTAATGAGTTACGCCAATAAGCTCCTGCACCTCTTTTTCGATGAAATGACCCCTGGTATTGGGGGAGGAGCCGGATGGATGTCATACTCTATGATATTTACCCTAAATATTTTTGCATCCTGTGCAGTTAACATGTGTGTCTACTAGAGTATAAAAGTGTCTGCCCTAGCTTCCATCATATTTAGTGACCTGCAGGAATCAGCACCAGAGAACAGGGACTCTCCATGGTGAAAGGGAACTGTTGGAATATGAATGGTTTACTACAGTGATAGACCAGTGGGGGAAAAAATACAGAAGCATCGG
Source organism: Gekko japonicus (assembly GCF_001447785.1). Taxonomy (NCBI): domain Eukaryota; kingdom Metazoa; phylum Chordata; class Lepidosauria; order Squamata; family Gekkonidae; genus Gekko; species Gekko japonicus. The sequence continues at coordinate 488,592 of NW_015168074.1, forward strand.
AAAAGCGAGCAGTTTCTTGCTCTGATGATGTGCAGTTCCAGAAGCTCAGCTCCAATGACAGTGTGACCCAAAACAATTTAGTCCCGTGCTTTGTCATAGGGCCAGTATCTTACATACATTAGGGCCAGTATCTTACATACATTTCTTTAACTATGCCTGCAGTGTTAGCAACTCAGAAACCTTGGCCTAGGTAGGTATGGTGTTGGTATGCTAACACTTCATGCATAGCAGTTGCAGGCTCTGTTTATGGATCTCTGGACCACTGCCTAGGAAGGGGGCACTGGTGGTAGTGTGCTTGGCACTGTAGGAAACAGGGCCAGGATGGGCTCCACAGAATGCCACCCAAGGTCGCTGTTGTCAGAGGTCACCTTCCTCAGAATCGGCCATCTGCCTCTAGCCGTAACCTCAGCCTGGAACAGCCAATGCTGCTCCCCTCCTTGTTCTTCAGGAATCACTGAACAGTGTGATGAGCCATGCAAATCCAGCATTTTGGGCTGGCAACTTCGGGGGGGTGGAGTTCTCCCAGAATGACACTGGGTTTCCAGTTGGCTGCTCCCCTCCTTGTTCTTCAGGAATCTCTGAACAGTGTGATGAGCCATGCATATCCAGCATTTTGGGCTGCCACCTACCCAAGGGAGTCTCAGAGTGGCTTTCCCTTCCCCTCCCCACAATAAGCACCCTGTGAGGTAGGTGGGGCTGAGAGAACTGCTCTTGAGAGAACAACTCTGAAAGAACTTGTGACTGACCCAAGGCCACACCAGCAGCTGCATGTGGAGGAGTGGGGAATCAAACCGGGTTCTCCCAGATTACAGCCTGTGCTCCTAACCACTACTCCAAACTGACTTTCTGGGTATCGAGGCCTCAGGAGGAAATGGCATCTTCAGATGGTGGAGTCTGTGGCATCACACCCCTGCTGAGCCCCCTTTTGCCCTTCCTGGGCTCCCGTCCACAAACCTCCAGGAATTTCTCAAGCTGGACTTGGCAACCCAACCCAGTAGGGCTTGCCAAAGAGAGTCGGGAAGCCCTCCTGAGCACGTGTGTGGCTTTCCGGGCAGTTTTTAGAGATGCATGGGACAATGATGAGGGAAGGGTCGTTGGCTGCTTTGGCCAGGGGTAGGAATGGGGTTGGAGGTGGTGGGACCAAGGGTGAAGGAGGAAGGTGAGGGTAGTGTTGGAAGTTCCAGATGCGATGTCCCTTGCCTCAGACCTCCAGACTGCGTGGCAAGAGAAGTTAGATAGCTAGAGAGGCTCACTGGCCTTTCATCCTGTATCTACTCTTCTGCTACTGTCCTCTTTGATATGCAGACTGTAATCGCAGGGACCAAACTTCCCTTTCCTGCTTCTCTCTCACTCTGAATGAAGACTTGCTCTCTCCCAGCATGCACCAAGGGAGGGACATGCTGGCCTCTCTTGGCACCATGAGGCAGATGGGCCTCTCCCATCCACCTCTCTCCTTTTGCTAGTAAGTTAGTAGTCTATCAGACTCTGCTCTTTCCTGTCCAAAGTGTACTTCTCAAATAAAGAGAGGAGTATTTCCCTCCTCAACTTGCAACGTGGATCTGTGTAGCTCTGTAAGCTGAGTAACCTGGTAAAGTGACACTCCTGCATTTGTAGCTTTATTTAAGCACTCCGCTAACTAATGTTGACTGGACGAACCAAACCAGTTATCCTCAATAGGTAGTTGAGATATCTCCCCCCCCCAGCCCCGACTTTTCTGCCTGAGGCCACTGCCTCACCTCACTCAACTAGCGTTGCTGTCTTCAAGGTGGGACCTGGAGATCTCCCAGAATTACAAGTGATCTCCTGGCGACAGAAGTCAGCTCCCCTGGAGGAAATGGCTGCTTTGGAGGGTGGACTCCATGATGTTATACCCTGCTGAGGTCTCTCTCCTCCCAAAACCCCACCTTTTCAGGCGCCACCCCCAAATCACCAGGAATTTCCCAACCCAGACCTGGCAAACCTCACTATAGAGCCAGCACTGAGCAGGCCCCGTTTCAGAGGAAATGGGAAGCGATCTCTTCCTGCTGGCTGCTGGGCTCCCTGGCTCTGAAGGTTTACCTCAGACCTTTTCTGCTAATTGGATGGTGTTGTGATGAGTAACATAAGAACATAAGAGAAGCCAATGTTGGATCAGGCCAATGGCCCATCCAGTCCAACACTCTGTCACACGGTGGCCAAAAATACCAGGTGCCATCAGGAGGTCCACCAGTGGGGCCGGGACACTTGAAGCCCTCCCACTGTTGCCCCTCCCCCAAGCACCAAGCATCACTTGCCCCAGACCGAGAGTTCCTAGCTATGCCTTGTGGCTAAGAGCCACTGAGGGACCTCTGCTCCATATGCTTATCTAATTCCCTCTTGAAGCCGCCCATGCTTGTAGCCACCCCCACCTCCTGTGGCAGTGAATTCCACATGTTAATCACTCTTTGGGTAAAGAAGGACTTCCTTTTCTCTGTTGTAACCCGACTGCTCAGCAATTTCATGGAGTGCCCACGAGTTCTTGTATTGTGAAGTATATGACTGCCAGTTCTCCTCTTCCAGACATCTGACACTGAGACATTATGTTAATTATAGATTGGTGTCACAGGATCTGAGGATAGGCAGGGCATTTTTTTTCCCTTTTCCTTTTTGAAAAAGAGGTGCTGGAACTCTCAAGAGGGAAATTAAGTTTTAAATCTGTATACTGAAAACTCATGGTCCTGGTCACACACAGAATTAGCTGCGCAATAGGGACAAATGCCGGGTGGATTTTAAGGGTGCGATCACATCGAAACATCTGGCAAGTGTACCGCACCCGTCGGTAACCCGTATCACCCGGCTGAAGAAGCAGAGTTAAAAGATACTAGGGAAACTGCAGTATTGTCTGGAAAACGCACAGTGCAGGCAGGCAGCTGATTGCGGAAGCGCTGGTATCCCATCGCATCTGGTGCCTGTCCGCATCCCACTGGATTTTTTTTAATCCTCCGTGTGCGCAAATGCGGAACTGCGCATGCGCACAAACACAGAACTGCTTCATTGCCACGCTTCACCATCACCGTGATCACGGAGCCTTGGGGGAACGTCGAATCACAATACCACACTTCATTTTGCTCCAGAGCAAGAAGTTTCACTTCCCTCCCAGATTATCTCACTCATGTTTGAGCAGGGGAGTCTTATACATCACATGCTTCCCGAGCTCAACCTCTCGGATTGGTCAGTATACATTGAAGGGAAAATCAAAGTACTGGGTCTCTCTTTGGAATCCCTGTCCATGTTGCCTTTTGCGGCTGCATTCCAACAGATTGCTAGACTTGGAGCGCCAAAATTTATATAGTTTAGCCAATAAAACCTGCTCCCCCTTGAATTTTGAGATTCCCCTTACAACAGGGACGATGGCTGCGTATTTATCCTCTCTGCAGGTCCCTCAACAACGTAGAGCGTTCACCCTGGCCAGATGCAACGCCATGCCATCCACCATCTTATTTGGCAGATTCAATAAGGTTTCCCAGCTGGACAGATACTGCCCATGCAGAAAGAAATGTGTGGAATCTATCGCCCATGTTCTCCTGCATTGTAATCTGTACATGGACATAAGGATTACATATTTACAATCTCTTTTAACCACTATGGGTGTTTGTTCTGATGCTCTTAAGGTAAATAGACTTTTAAGAGATCTCTGCCCGGATATTACAGAGAAGGTGGCTAAGTTTCTCTGTTTGGCTTTAAAGCTGCGCCAAAGGTTCTTTTAGAATTCTTATATATGTGCTTTTAACTGGTTCTAAAATGTATAAATGGTTCTGATACTTTTATGCCAATAAAGGCTCACTTGATTTGACTTGACTTGAATTAAACCAGAGGTCATTTCGGGGGGGGAACGCGGGGGAACCCCCGGGCGAGGTGCAGGGGGGCGGGGCACATGACGAAGCCATGCCCCCCGCTTCCGGCCGCCCCATTTCCAGCTCTCATTCAGCCAGGAGGAGGCAGGAGAAGAGGGAGGGCAAGTTGCTTCCTCCCCGCCTCTCCCCAACCCTCCCTGCCTGGAGCCAGGGAGGGCCTTGGCGGGGCTTCCTTGCACTCCCGCTGGCCTTGCAGGTCCACCGCCGGGCCCCTGATGTCAGGGGGTGTGGCATATGCTAATGAGTTATGCTAATGAGTTC
>NW_015168074.1:493446-513002 GCF_001447785.1 Gekko japonicus
CTCTGCCCGGATATTACAGAGAAGGTGGCTAAGTTTCTCTGTTTGGCTTTAAAGCTGCGCCAAAGGTTCTTTTAGAATTCTTATATATGTGCTTTTAACTGGTTCTAAAATGTATAAATGGTTCTGATAATTTTATGCCAATAAAGGCTGACTTGACTTGACTTGATCTCGCTCATGTGACCAGGGCCCAAGACTTTTAAAATATTTTTTAAAGGATTTTGTCAAAGAGTTTCCAGAACTCCATTCCAGTGCGTTCCCCCAGGGGAAAAAGCCCTGATGAATAGGTATACCTTGCCAGTTGGTATAGGATAGGTATCCCTAAGGAGATGTATACCTTGCCAGTTGGCTCTGTTGGTATGTATACCTTGCCAGTTGAATGAAAATGGCTTCTATATAAAGGATTTTTATATACTCAGATTTTGGGAACAGCTTGCCAAGGCGTAATAGCTGGCAAGTGTGTGGGGGGATGTCCTATACCACAAATCTTTGTTAATAATGATCAAGACATCATGTTTAAAATGATCAAAACATCCTTTTTAAAAAGTAGCACGTGTTTTACCTCTGATCAAGGGGTGTATAAGTTGAGCTGGCAACCTTCATCCCTGCCTTACCCTGGAGCTATCACATCCAGGGAGTGTGAAATTTCTGAATTTCTCAGAGGATATTTTTCAAAGGCGCATGGTGCGTGTGCGGGTTGGAACCTTACACTGGACTGCACTGTGAATTGCTTTCTCACACTGGCAATGATTCGCATGAGAACTCCAATTGCTAACACTGAGCGAGACTACTCATGTTAAGTGCCCATAATTGTATTTAAAAGGTTTTTCACGCAGGCCCTGAGGCAAGAGAAAAATAGCACTTGTGTGTTCTCTGAAGGAGCGTTAGGCAGGAGGGCTTTGCTGTGCCGGAAGGACCGAGTTCATTGTTGAGTACATGGTCTAATTGAGGAGACATGTTTTCTTAAAGGAAGATGGTTCAAAGGAAGATTGGACCTTGAATTGCTTGGCAGAAATAGAGATTGCCTGGATTCTTTGTATCTGTGAATTACGGAGGCGGTACCCGAAGGCTGTTGCGAGAGACTCTTCAGGAGAGGTCACAGAGTACAGGAGCAGACTTGAACCTTTGTAGCTCTTGTGGCACTCAACCTGTTGAAAGGTCCGGGGTGTATGAAGACCTTCCTTGAAACTGGATGGCCGAGTTGAAAAGGGCTTTCTAGTCCATTGATTTTCCGCACGAAGAGCTAAAAACTGCATACAGAGAAAAGGAGAATCTCTCAAACCAAGACAGGGAGAGTGGATATTGTACCTCTGTGCTTTTTATTTGAGTTTATGAAGTTCTGCCTATCTAAGATTATAATCTTATTCATCAATGTGTTGTTGTTCACAAGGATTTGATTTCTGCCTCTTCGAGGAGAGCAGAGATGAAAGAATGGGCACTTAGAGGAGGGCTTGAAGGGGTCGCAAGCCAGAGTGGTGTAGTGCAGGAATCCCCTGCGCAAAGCCCACCGGTGCCACAGTTCCTGTCTAGACCTTTTCTGGCCCCTGCCAAGTGTTTTAAGAAAGTGGGTGTGGCCAGGTGTGGCATTTGTCCAGCAAGGCTTCTGATTGGCTACTGGAGATTTAATTGGCTGTGCAGCTTTTTAAATACATTGCTTTGGCAGCAGATGCCACCATAGCACAGGGATCTTCATCGCGCGACTGAGGATAAGCTGCGGCAGCCACTTTGTAGCCGGCTCCGCCTCTTGCAGCAGCCATTTTGTGGCTGCTGCCCCTACACCATGTCAGAAACCCAAAGGTGCCCACAGGCTCACAAAAGGTTGAGGACCACTGGTGTAATGGCTAGAGTGTCAGGCTCGGATCTGGGAGACCTGTGTTAGAATCCCTCCTCTGCCATGGAAACCTGCTTGGTGACCCTGGACCAATCACATGCTCTCAGCCTAATCTGACTCACAGTGTAAATTGTGGAGGAGATAATGTTCTAACTCAGGGGTGTCAAACATAAGGCCCAGGGGATGGAAACGGCCTGTCCTGGAACCAGCTCTTATGTGGCCCATGAGCAACTAGTGCAAGGGAGGGAACAGGAGATTGCTTGGGGGGGGAGTGGGTGGAGCCACTGCAATTTTGGCTTCAGCATGGCAGAACAACCTTGTCTGCACCAGTCAAGCAGCATGGGGGTGTCTGCCCACTGCTGTACCACTGGCTCGCCAATCCACCCATAGGAGTTTTCCTTTGCACTTGCAGTGAGGATACAACTTGCAGTGAGGATACAACCTTGCAGTGAGGATACAACTCAGAGCTTACCAGCTGCTGTCCTTTCTACAGTATCTCTGGTACCTGGCATTACATTTTATGGCACACATGTCCCAGCCCAACAAAGTAACATTTATTTCAGATCCAACCCTCCTAACAAATGAGTTTGACACCTTTATTCTAAATAGCTTTGAGCCTGAGTGGAGTGATCCCTGCCTTCTGGAGACCAAAAAGAGTCAGATATGTGCAAGAAAGTATACTGGAGTGTTTAGGAAACACTAAAACAAAAGTCTCTCATTTTAAAGATCCTAAGACTGTTTGAAAAGCTTAAGAAACTCTCAGTTGCTTGAAACATATGAACTGTAGTTTGTGCCTATACTAATTTACCTCAGAGTTCATTATTGATTTACCTCAGACATTTTACCCCTGATTTCACCTGACCTTTCCCCCTCTGTTGAATAAAATATTTTGTTATTTTTGACCTTTAAAAGCCTCTTGAATGTCATTTCAGAAATTTAAGTTAAAAGGGTGATCTTGTCCCTTCCCTCAAGTTCCTGGGATGAGCCAACGGTAAAATATCAGACTGTGACAGGGTGGGACAGCCACAGAGCTTCTGAAAAGAAGAAAATCGATTTTTTAAAAGGCTGCTCAGCCAAGAAGGAAGGGAAAATGGAGGGAAAATCTTGCCTCTGAGAGAGGGAAGCGGGTGTGGTTACCATAGTAGCCTGTTCTGTGAGTACATAACAGAAACAACTGAGAACTGCTGAACTGCCTTTTGATTAATCGGTTGCCTGATCACCACTGGCGAACAGGAAATGAGCTGACCTGGGAGGTGTTCAAGCATTTCTCTCTCTAAGCAGGGTATCAAATGGTTAAACTTGCTACTAAACCTTTAGAAACTTCTCCCTCCCCTCTTGTCCAATTTAAAGGGCTTCAGCTGGTCGGTGGGGACCACGTGGCCTGCCAACCAACTGGAAGACCCTTTAAATCCAGCAGGAGGGAGGGAGGGGGAAGTCACAGGTGCAGGCTCCACTTGTAAAAAGACCAACACCTCCTCCCTAATGTGGCTTTTCATATTTTGTCCTGGATTGCTGGTATCAGGTTAGTAACAGATGCTGGAAGGGCTCCTCAATTTCCACAGTGTCCTGTTATGCTGAAAGACCCCTTTGTATGCACAGTTAATGTAGACTGGTTAGACTGCTTCTCTTGCTAATCATCATCTGAGGATGGGAAGGTCTAGAGTGTTCCGCTTCAGTTGCTGCCTCCTTGCTAAATTCTTGTGCATAAATGGCTGACTTCCCTGCCAAATGGATCCTGGCTCACTTCCTTTTACCGGAACAAACCGATCTATGCTGCCACGAAAATCAGTTAGAGGGAATCGGCTCTGGCTTGGTTGTCTACTTACCCGATGACACAGAAGTTAGTAGTCGAAGCCAAAATGGTGCTTAGCCATATCCCATTATCAGACTTGCACTTTTTTAAAAAAGCCGCTTTCTGCATCTGTGCATTTACCTGAATGATATGTTTTTTTTTTAATCTCTCACTTCTATGCCAAGCTGAATTTATACGTGTGGCTGCCAAAATCCATTTCCATTTGAGCCAACAATTTGCCATCACATTTTATGCATATCCTCCTAAAAATACTTTCCTTTGATGTTGTTTCCTTTGAGCGAAAAGGGAGGGGAAATGTAATTTCACACAGAACTTGCTGTCTTACAGTTCTAATGTTGAAATGTTCCTCTTTGAGTTCTTTAAGCGGGATATGTTTCAGCATGTTCTCTCTCTCTCTCAAGACAATTGTGCATCTTCTTGTGTAGGTTTACCAGTCAAGGAGATTAAAAATAACCAATAAAAAATCAGAAAAGAAGTAGAAAGGGAGAGAAAAGAGCACCATGTTTTTTTTAAATTTCTATACCCTGGGTTGTGTCCCATCACATTGCTTAGCAAGTTTCGAAGACTTCCTCTATCCTAAGATGCCTTCCTCCAAATTTAGTGGCTCTTCCACAGGCAGAAGAGCCACTCCCATTGGAAGAAGATTCAAACTTCTCTGAGCACAGTGATACGATGCAAGCCCCTCCATGCATGGCATGTTATTTTGTTGAGTCAACTGCCCTGATCTGGATGGCCCATCTAGCCTGATCTTGTCAGATCTCAGAATCTAAGCAGGGTCAGCCCTGGTTATTACTTGTATGGGAGACCGCCCAGGAAGCCGAGAGTTGCTACACAGAGGCAGGCAGGGGCAAACCACCTGTGAATGTATCTTGCCCTGAAAACCCTATGGGGTCGCCATTAGTTGGTTGTGACTTGATGGCACCAGGGGCCATTTCCTGCGGGAGCGCACAGGAGTGGAGCTCAGGCAGTAAGGAGCCCAGGGGGCGGGCACATGCAACAAGCCCCACCCCCTGCTCCCAGCAGCCCTCAGTTGGGCCACGAGGAGCAAGAAGCAGCCAGGTAAGTTGCAGAGCCCCCCCCCGGCCCACCTTCAGGTACAGGCTCTCCCTCCTCTGTGAGGACAGGTCTACACGTCCCCCCCCCATAGCTAGCAATCCAAAATCGTCCAGTGGCACATTTAAGACCAAGTTTTATTCAGGTACAAGCTCTCCCTCCTCTATGAGGTGCCTCCCCCCCCCCCCGGAGCTAGCAATCCAAAACAGTCCAGTGGAGCCTGAGCGGTGGGTGTTGCCTTCTGATACACTTCCGGTGATATCAGGAGGTGTGCATATGCAAATAAGTTATGCTAAGAAGTTATTCTAATGAGCTCCTGCACCTCTTTTTTCTACGAAATGGATGCCACTGTCCACCAACAACCATCCAACTATTGTTTATGGAGTGACACATGGGTAAAATGGGTTTTTTTTCAACATTGGCCAAATATATCGTGTTAAATATGAACAGCATAAAATGCACCCTGCCTGTGGTCTCACACACACAGTTTGTGGCGTGACCTGAGTGGAGCAAATGGGCCTTTCCAGATGAGGACATCTGCTTCCCATGGCGCAGTCATTGGCAGCCCATGCTGTTCCACCATGGAAGTGGAATAAACAGATACCGGGGAAAGTCTGGTATGAATTGATTGTTCACGGTTCCCTCTGGGTTTTCTGATGTCTGAACTCTCCTTCAGCGAAAGGAACCTGGAAGGGACATCTGAATTTGCAGATCCATTTCCACCACTGCTTTTTTTAAAAGTTGCTGCCCATATGTGCATATGCACTTGAGCACGTATGTGCATCCACCCAGCTGTATTTAAATAAAATCCACCCTTACAGCTTGTCCCATGTTTGAAGCGCAACACTGATGTGGATGCTCCTCCATGGGACAGCTGTGCAGATAACCCACCACAGGGTGTGCGCTCTGGATGAAATGTCCCACTGCACTTTTAAACCGGTGTTCCCTCTAAGCTGAGTTAGTGTGAGTTAGCTCACAGTTTTTTTAGCCCCCAGCTCACACATTTTTGTCTTAGGCTGCAATCACACACACTCAATAATCCACTTTCAGTCCACTTTCAATCCACTTTCAAACTGTAAAAATCCAGTTGGAAAGTGCACTGAAAGTGGATTATTTACTCTGTGTGATCACAGCCTTAGCTTTGGAAGGGATGGCTCCAGAGCAAATTAATTTATGCAGTGGCCAAATCACTCACTCACCACTTTAATGCGCAGGCAGTACAATGCCTGCTGTAACAACTTTGAACAGCCGCTATGGCTGTTCGAGACCCACCATGGCTGGAGTGAGCTCCCGGCCCTAGTCCCAGCTCCCGCCCACCCAGCGGCTCGAAAGCATAATGCAAGTAGATAAATTGGGTACATGCCCCTAGGTGGCAGGGGGCACCTTTCCCCCTTGGCGGGGGTGTGCAGCAAGAGCAGCGGTGGCAGCAGCGGTGACCACGAGCGACGGTAGCAACAACAATGGTGGCAACGGTGACCTGGCGAATCCTGTGAGCCTAAGACTGAATGGTGGAGCCTGGGCGAGGGCGGAGTCCGGAAGGCGTGGCAATGCGGTGGCGCGGCGGAGCCTGCAAAAAGGACGGAGCCGGAAGCTGTGACTGCTGCGGGGCTGCAGACCAGAAAGGCGGGCCCACCAGAGGAACGTCATCAGAGGAAGATCCGCTCCAGGGGCCAGCAGAACGCCGGGAACCAAAGAGATGCCACAAAAAACAAAACATCGGAGCCTTGCTGCCTGGGTGTCGATAGGGATGTCACCCCCCTCAACTCTCTGAGCAGTATAGAAGTCTCTGAGCTGTATAGAAGTATCTGAGCGGTATAGAAGTCGAATGATAAATAAAAATAAATTAAAAAAATAATGCCAGGAACTCACAAAGTAGAATTTTTGCTCACAAGACTCCAAAGCTTAGAGGGAGCATTGCTTTGAACCACTACAATTTGAGGCGTAACCATACCACGCCAAGCTGCCAGTGTGACCGCAGCCCCTGATACACAAGAAATGAAACAGGTGAACAATAAGAGTAGTTTTTTAAATAAAGTAAAAGGGGGGGGGGCAATCCCAGTAAAAGAATAACACTGTCTACAAAACTTGTGAGTGTATTTATCTGTTTATCAAAGTTATATGCCCCCTCTCCAGAGTCCTGCTTGACTCTCCAAAGCCCTCCTTGACTCTTTCTCTCTCTGTGTGCACAGATTAGATTTAATGGGTTGTATAGCCTGGATATCATTACTTCCTGCAGGGACTCTGCCAGCCAAGAAACCAGGTAGTCATAACGATGAATCTGATCCCAATCCGTTCCCGTTTGGTGTGATAAAGTTTTCAATATGAGCAACAGGGATGCTGTGTATTTTGCCACAAACGTGTTCAGCAGTAGAGCTTACCGTGTTCTTGAATATTCTGGTCAGATGTGAGTTGAATACCCAGTCTGTTCTGTCCATGTGAAAAAGCCGCAAATGCCCACCAAACAGTTTTGCAGGGGGCTTTGGCAAGTGGGCATATGCAAAGAGGCTGACAATTCAAACCAGTCAGCAGGCATTGGCATCACTAGGGACTACTTAGACCAGAGTTCCACTACCTTTTTGACCTGTGGGCACCTTTGGAATGCTTTTTTTAAAAAGTTTTTTTTATTAATCATTTCAACAAATACAACAATAATATAATAACAGTAGAACAAAAATAAACAACCAACTTTCACTACATAACACTGAGTTTTGTCAATATATAGATCTCTGTAACATTATCTCATTCTCTTTTATTGGGCACAGCAACAAAATGGCTGCCACAAAAGGCAGAGGCAGCCAGAAAATCTCAGGGGGTGAAGTCATGCATAACTCAAATAGTCACTTTTCTTTTCTTTTTTTAATATTAATAAAATGCTAACACAAATAATAAAAACTATGAAATAAATATAAAGCGATAAAAGGGGATGAAAAATTCCAACTCATTCCATCAGCGTCAGGGAACCACAACAGGTTTTCTCACATCTCCTCGTTAAAACAATATCCACTTCCTGAAAAGTGGGTTGGTTGGCAAAATGTAATTATCCGCCATATATTGAAGAACTGCGAACCAAGTTAATTCACAATTGGTGCATGATTTAGCTGTTTTCCATATGATTTACCAAGCTAGAAAGTTTACACATCAGAAATTGGTCCCAGACCTTCCCGTACCAGAGGGCTATAGAGGGAGGTTTGCGCTCTTTCCAATTGGATGCAATCCTAAGGCACACTGAGGCTGATAAGATGGAAATTAGTTCTCATTGGAAGTGTCTGAATAGTCACTTTTTTAACGTTTCAGACGGAAGCTCTGCTTAACAGGATGTCTTTTAAAATGAACATATTGTCCTTGTATGCACGCAGCTTACCTTCAGTTGTCCGGTGAATAACTTTGTGCAGCGGTGGCAGCTGCTGCTGCTGCTGAAGCAACTTCTTAAAAATCCCCACAGCCAGTCAGGTTTCTCATGGCCAGTCTGAAGCCCTGCTGGGCAAAAGCCTCACCTGACCCCGCTGAATTTCTAAAAACACTTGGCAGGTGCTGGGAAGGGTGTCTGCAGGCCCTGTGGCACCCATGGGCACCATTTTTGGGGGGACCCTGACTTAGACAAACATCAAAGGATAGGATTTTGTTAAAACATGGTGTTTATGACTGACGCGATTTGGGACTGTTTTAACTGTCTGTGGCCGCGGGCACACGGGCAGGAAAATACGAGGGGGGGGAAGCGTGGCTGTTTGCCCCGGGGCAAAATAACATGCGGTTGCGGCAGCAGACATACCGTGGAGGTCCCCCGTGGATGTCCCATGGAGGTCCCGTAGTAGGGGGGAGGTGCCGAGCACACCACAATCCTGTGCCGTGGCAAAGAAGCGGCGCGGCAAACGGGTGTTTTTTTCTCCAGACATCAAAGTGTGTGCATGCCCCATTGGGTGCTCATGCGTTTCCCATGGACAGTTGAAAAAAAAAAACCCTTTATACGAGGGGGCATGGGCGGGCACCAGAACTACCACCGGAAATGCGATCAGACGCCCGCTCTTGCCCCGCGGTTACCAGAAACTAGTACCTCCGAGGTACTAGTTTTTAACCGCGCATCTTCGGCGGGAAGCCTCGGGTTCACCATGGGAGCTCTACGCTTCCCAGATGTGGCGGTGAGATCGCGCCCGGAAAATCCGCCTATCTTCCATCTCTCTAGCATGCCTAATGCTCCGTGTGACTGCAGCCTGTGTAAAGAATTGTCTGTTGAGTGGAGCAGTCATGCCACAAGGACAGGGGGTGGGGTCGCAGAACTCAGTTGGGTGGTGTGAGAACACACATGGCGAAAATCTAGTTGTATTGTCCTGCCTGGTTATGAAGGAATGCAGTGAAGCAACCTGCCGGACACGTATAGTTGAACCCATCATCAGGGAACTGGATGCGAGCCAAATTGGCGGGGGTCCAAGCAGCCCTGATTAGCAAATCCCAGATTCGATTAAACTATCTTTACAGATGACACATATTTGTATGATCCAGGGCTCTTTTTGTAGCAGGGACTCCTTTGCATATTAGGCGGCACACCCCTAATGTAGCCAATCCTCCAAGAGCTGACAGTAGCCCCTGTAAGAAGAGCTCTGTAAGCTCTTGGAGGATTGGCTACATTAGGGGTGTGTCGCCTACTATGCAAAGGAGTTCCTGCTACAAAAAGAGCCTGTCCTGTATAGCGCGCCGTGTGCCTCAGTGTTTGGTCATGCCGGCCACATGAATTCAGAAATGTCTTCGGACAGCTCTGGCTCTTTGGCTTGGAAACGGAGATTAGCGCTGGCTCTTAGAGTCAGATTCGACTAGCTTTCAAGCAAGGGGAACCTTTACCTTTATCTATAGCTCCTACAGGGAGGGAAGGTGGCATAGAATAGTCCGATCTTGTCAGATCTTGGAGGCTAAGCGGGGTTAGCTCTGGTTAGCACTTGGATGGGGAGACCACCAAGGAAGTCCAGAGTTGCTCCACAGAGGCAGGCAATAGAAAACTACCCCTGAATGCCTCTTGCCATGAAGACCCCCAAGGGGTCGCCATGAATTGGCTGTGACTTGAAGGCACTTTACACACACATCATATCAGAAATACAGCAGACACCGATAGGAGAATGTCATCAAGTGAAGGTCAGATCCATTCCATAGAATATAAATGAACTCTTTTTGCAAATTACACTCCAGTATTTGGCAAAGAGAGGGAAGGCAGCAAGGTATAGCCCAATCTCGTCAGATTTTGGAAGCTACGCTGGGTTGGTTCTTGAAAGGGAGGCCACCGAGGAAGAGTCCACAGAGGAAGGTGATGGCCAGCCACCTCTGCTTCTCACTTGCCTTGGAAGCACCTTGGTGGGGTCACCATAAGTGAGCCGCGACCTGACGGCAGCTCACACACACACACAGCTGTTACCCGAAGTTTACCAGCTGTAAACAGGGAGATAATTAAATATCTATTTGGGAGAAATGTGTTCTAACACAAACGGTTCAATAATTCTGTTGTAATAATACAAATTAGTAGCCTGCCTGTGCAAATAAGATTTGAGGGAATCGCTGAAGGCTCTGCAGGGGGGAGGAGAAGCTCCACAGGAGGAGAAGGAAGGAGCCGCAGGTGAGCCTTCTCCCCTGTCCCCCCCATCCCCGGCACCCATGGCGAGGCCCACGCCCCTCCAAGCCTTCTCCCTCCCTCCCCCAGCACCGGCGGTGGGGCCTGAACTCAGCCCGCCAAGCTTTCCCCCTTCCCCCCAGTGTTGTCATCGGCGAGGCCTGGCTGGCCAACTGAACTTTCTCCCTCCCCCCCCCCTCGGTGGCGGCAAGGTCTGGCCGGCCTGCCAGGTTTTCTCCCTCCCCCCTTCCCCCCAGGAGTAGCGGCGGCGGCGAGGCCTGAACTTGGCCTGCCACAGCTTACAGCCGTCGGTCGACCAAGCCTTCTCCCACCCCCACCCCCTCCCTGGCGGCGGTGGCAGCAAAGCCATTCTCAGAGCATTGCCTGCGCAGGGGACACTTTTTTACTTTTGGGGGGATTTAAATATCCCCTGCATATTTTCCCCAAGTTTTCGGATTTTTCTGCACATCTGGGTATTGCCTCAAATGTGCAGGAAAATCTCCCTGCCCCCCCAAGTGCCCCCGATGTGTGGATTTAGATATCCGCATGGAGGGGGCATGTTGGGAATTAGATATATAGATATTGATGCTATGAAAGGCATTAAGATTCTAAAGGAGAAAGTAAAATACTTTAGGGGCATATTAGCGACTAGAGAGAGTCAAAATCTGTGTTAGAGGAAAAAGCTGACAGAAACCTGAGTTAAAAAGTGCAAGATTTAACTGAGCAACAGATAATAAAGACTTGAGATGGTACATTCTGAAGAGAAGAAAGAGTTTGAGAAAGAGATTGAGAGTGAGAGAGTGTGATATCTCAGTCGGAAGTTATTAACACACACTGTTTTATTCGCTGAAGGGACAAATGACAAAACATCTTGTAACCAATATACTTTTTGTGAAAATAGAGTTTTATCTTGTTTATTGTTAACCCAGGGTCATATGCTGTTTAAAATGTAAGCGTTTCATCCTCAGGACGCCATAGTCCAATGATGGAGCCTTAGAGCTTGGGGACAGTACTGTGGGAAAGGTTAATTAATAAGACTGGAATTAAATTCCTGGTGGCAGTGTTACATACTTGGAGTGAGAGAAATAACAAGAAATTTAAAACTACATCATACCTAACCACACAAATTAAAAGAGAGGTAGCACGACAGGGCCATTTTATGGGCTAAGCTGAGTTTGCCTTACATCAGTGGTCTAAAGCCTTTCCAGAGCTGAGCGCCACTGAGCTGTGGTAAAAGTGACATCAGAGTCATGTGACAGAAAGAGGGTGAGCCAGAGTTACCACTTCACCACTGTCAAGTCTAGGACTGCAGACAGCAGACCAAGACAGCCACGGGCAGGAAGTCCGAACTCAGCTCAGAACCAACCAAAGATTACAGGAGTGTGGAGCAACCTTGAATGAATGAGCTCTCCTTGCTGTGCTGTGGCCCCCTCTAATCCTGCATGCAAGAAGAGGCAGGAGGCATGGATCCTCCACTCCCTGTGCATGCCCACCAGCAACAAGTCCTTCCAGAATTCAGGAATAAAATTGGTGGCTTTCTAAGGGCTCACAACCCAGCAGGTAAGGCTCCGCAACCCACCTGAGAGCCCTGAACCCATGGGCCAACGACCACTGCCTTATATCACAGGGCAAGATAAAGGTTAAAATTTCTGTAAACAGAAGATTGAGGGTTTAGCTTTCAGTATCACCAATATGCGGATGATACCCAGCTTTATCTTTCTTTTTCACCTGATTCTGAAGGTGCTGTTGATGTTCTGAATCAGCGCATGCAGTCAGTAAGGGGCTGGATGAGGGTGAACAAGCTAAACACAACAGAGGTTTTCTTGGTTACTAGAATGGCAGGCCTGGGACTTCAGTTCTTTCCTGTCTTGGATAGGGTTAGGGCTGCTAGCCTCCAGGAGGGACCTGGGGGGACCCCCCCAGAATTACAGCCCGTCTTCACTCTACAGCAGGGGTGTCAAACATGCAGCCCGGGGGCCAGATTAGGCCCCCAGAGGGCTTCTATCAGGCCCACAGTGGAACTGGCTGTCTTCTGCTTCTTCTTCCAGTTCTGCTGCTGCTGTGTCATCATAGGTTTGCAGCTTACAGTTACACACCTGAACAGCATACTCAAGATTGCAACAGCACAGGCATTTTGATGCAATAATTCAGAGCAAGAGGTGTCAGTTATCAGACACTGTTAAATTAAAAAAAATTGCAAGAGTGCTCATGTTTTCAGCATGTTTTTATTTTAAGTAAAAAAAAAAAACTTTGTGTTTGTGTCCTTTATAAAGTTTATGGCTGATTTCTCACTAGGCTGCCTCGATGTTGCGCTGCCATTTGCCCCGATACTATTGGTCAATTCCACACCCAAAGCTGCCGGGCTGCATTTTGACTCGCAGCTTCGCCCAATTTCCCCCGCAGTTTCGTAATCCTGTTTTTTGAGGATCACGAAACTGCGGAGGAAATTGGGCGAAGCTGCAGGTCAAATGCAGCCGTGCGGCTTCGGGTGTGAAATTGACCAATAGTATTGGGGCAAACGGTGACACAACATCGAGGCAGCTCTAGTGCGAAATCAGCCTATATCTCCGCTACCTGGCATTACATTTTATGACACACGTGGCGCGGCCCAACAAGGTCTAATTTATGTCAGAACCGGCCCTTGTAAGAAATGAGTTTGACACTCCTGCTCTAAAGGGATCATTTCCCCTGGAGAAAATAGATACTTTGGAGGGAGGACTCTGTGGCATTGTACCCCACTGAGGACCCAGCCTTCCCCAGGCTCCAACTCTAAATCTGCAGGAGTTTCCCAACCTGGAGCTCACAACTCTACCTCCCCATTTCCTGATGGTGGCCAAGGGGGACGTGGCAACCCTTGATGGGGTTGTACTCCCCTTGAAAAGCAAGTGTCACAGCCTGTGACTGCTGCTACCAGCAGATCCCAGGGAGGCCGCTGCACCTGTGAACAGGTGCCTGGAGGCAGCTTTGGAATGGATGAGGGCTAACATACTGAAACTTAATCTGACCCAGGAAGTGGGTTATCTCCTGTTCTGGATGGGGCTGCAGTCCCTCTAAAGGAGCAGGTTAGTAGTTTGGGGATGTTCTTGGACCTGGTCCTCCTTGTTGGATAAACTGGTGACTGCAGTGACTGGATTGCCTTTCACTATCTTCAGCTAGTGCACCGGCTGTGGCCCTTTTCTTGGCAGAAAAGATCTTGCCATTGTGCTTGGAGCTGGTAATGGGCTGGATGAGGGTGAACAAGATGAAACTTAATCCTCACAGACAGAGGTTCTCTGGGTGAGTAGAAAGGCAGACCTGGGACTTGAGACCTCACCTGTCTTGGATGTGGTTGTACTTCACTTGAGAAGCCAGGTTCACAGCGTGGGAACATAAGAACATAAGAGACGCCAATGTTGGATCAGGCCAATGGCCCATCTAGTCCAACACTCTGTCACACAGTGGCCAAAAATACCAGGTGCCACCAGGAGGTCCAGCAGTGGGGCCAGGACACTAGAAGCCCTCCCACTGTTGTCCCCCCCACCAAGCACCAAGAATACAGAGCATCCCTTGCCCCAGCCTGAGAGTTCCTATCTGTATACCTTGTGGCTAATAGCCACTGATGCACCTCTGCTCCATATGTTTATCCAGTTCCCTCTTGAAGTACTACTTGACACAGTGGTCACCTCAGAAAACCAGGTGGCAATGCTGGTTTGGAGTGCTTTTGCCCAGGTTTGGCTAGTACATCAACTGCATCGGTTCCTGGTTCAGTCAGATCCGGCCACAGTGACCTATGCCTTAGTTACATCTGGACTGAACTATTGTGATGCACTTTACTTGGGGCTGGAGCTGCGGTGGCTCAAGTGGTTAAGACGCTGAACTGCAGGCTGTGTAAGGTCAGTAGTTCAGCAGTTCGAGACCCAAGTTGCCGCATGATGGAGTGAGTTCCCGTCTCTAGTTCCAGCTCCTGCCAACCTAGCAGTTCGAAAGCAAGAAATTGCAAGTAGATAAATAGGGACCACTTCGGTGGGAAGGTAACAGCATTCCGTGCGCCTTGGTGTTTAGTCATGCCGGCCACATGACCACAGAAAACGTCTTCGGACAGCGCTGGCTCTTCGGCTTTGAAACGGAGATGAGCACCACAACCCTAGAGTTGGAATTGACTGGCTTTCGAGCAAGGGAACCTTTACCTTTACCTTACTTGGGGCTACCCTCGAACAAGCCAGGAGCCCCCTGCCGGCAGACAGGTAAGATTTGGCAACCCTACACTGATTACAGCTTCTGAGCCCAATTCAAGGTGTTGGTTTTGACTTATAAAGCCCTACATGGCTTGGGACCCGGGTATCGGAAATGTTATCTTATTTATTTATTTTTTTACTTACTTACTTACTTCGATTTATATCCTGCCTTGCCTGCACAGGCAGGGTCAAGGCAGCATACAGTAGGTTAAAATACAATAAAACACAGATAAATACACTATTATAAAATTTCATATAAGAAGAAGAAGAAGAATAGATTGGATTTATACCCCGCCCTTCACTTGGAGTCTCAGAGCGGCTTACAAACTCCTTTCCCTTCCCCTCCCCACAACAGACACCCTGTGAGGTAGGTGGGGCTGAGAGAACTCTGACACCAACTGCTCTTTTTCAAGGACAGCTGTGCCAGAGCTCGTGACTGACCCAAGGCCACATCAGCAGCAAGTGGAGGAGTGGGGACTCAAACCCAGTTCTCCCAGATTAGAGTCCGCGCACTTAACCACTACACCAAACTGCAGATGGCGATCTCTATAAGGTGGCCTGATATAGCTAGGCTGGTGTCCAAGTTGTTCCAAATGCAAATAGCATGAGGACCATAATAGTCCAGTTTCTAATAGCTCATTCATCAGTGGAACTGTAAAAGGTCCCGCAGGGTCCTGATGTCTTCCAGGAGCTCATTCCAACAGTACGGAGCCGCCACTGAGAAGGCCCTAGCTCTGTTGATGGCCAGTTTGGCATCTTTTGGGCCAGGGAGAGTCAGGCGATTTTGCAACCCTGACCTCAGTGCTCTCTGGGGGATATATGGGGAAAGGCGTTCCCTCAGGTAGACAGGCCCCCGACCATATAGGGCTTTAAAGATCAAAACCAGTGCCTTGAAGTGAATCTGATATGCTATTGGCAGCCAGTGCAATGTCCAGCACAGGCTGGATGTGCTTTCATATAGATAGACCCATCAACAGCCTTGCATTTTGCACCAGCTGCAGCTTCTGGGACAAGGGCAGCCACATGTAGAGAGCGCTGCAGTAGTCCAGTCTCGAGGTGACCATCTTCTCCCATATGTCCATGCCAGGGAATTAAGATCACACAGAGGAGCTCTCCAGACTGTCCCCACAATCAAAGGAGCTGGTTTGGCAGGTACACGGGAAAGGGCCTTTCCAGTGGCAGCCCCACAGTTCTGGAATAACCTCCCCAAAGAGGTGCACCTGGCTCCCTTACTTTTGGTCTTAGGAGGCAGCTGAAGACATTTTATTTAGGCCCGCATTTGAGGCCTTGTAAGGCTTCCAGGTCTACAGTTGGAATGGAAGGACCCAGATATTTCTAACTTGCACAATGGACTCCGCACAAAGACGTTTTCTCTCCTGTTTGCAAGACCTGCTATTTTGTAATGTGGTTCCCCCTCCCTGCATTTTCTATGGCATGGTTCTAATCCCTCCATACTCACCCTTCTTTAATAAGGTTGTTTAGAAACTTGTTGGGCGCATTGGAACTTCAGTATGTTGAGTCATACTCGGAGGCAGCCATTTTCTTGGGCTATCAGTGAAAGTAGATACCATGTTTATCATGTAATTTTCTGTAGAAAATGACAAATCGTAATGCAGACTAGTTAATAACCATCAAAAAAAAAACTAGGAGGAACTGAACTCTTCTTAAATGTTGGTTTTTAATTTGTTTTATGGATTTTATTTTATGTATTTCATCGATACCGTACGCTTCTGTGAGCTCTCTGTGAAAGAAAGGTGTCTAATAACTATTTTTAAACAAACCCACGATTTAAAAAAAAAATCTTTTAAGTAATAAATAGTGAAACTTTGGCGATTATTGGATGGTTAGAGACAAAATAATGTGCAATGGAAATAATTTGGCTGTCTTTTCTAATATACTGGGGACTCCAGCCTAGTTCTCTTCAGCAGATGGAAAACGGCATCATTCCTCCCTCATTCGTGACCACACCAGTGATGACAAAAAGTGATGAAAAAAGGGACAGCGTTCCCTTTTGGTTCTTGCCCTGGGCATATTGTCTCTCTCTCCATTTCAGTTCCTCCAGTTAAGAATAGGTGCATTAAATATTTCTTGCCGTCTCTCTTGTGCGGGTTGCTGCTCTGAATAGAAGCAGAGAGACCATTCATTTTCAAAAAAGCCCTTTCAAAAAGACATAACCACTTGCATTAATATATCATGAGTTAATCCTGATTAATGGTACGAGAGAGAATCTGCTTCCTAGTAATTAGGCAAAGCTGATATTCTGAGTGGCGGTATCACTTTACCCTACCAAAGTACTTGTTATAACAAGATAAAGAGGGGGGGAAATACAGTATAAAGCTTTTCATTAGAGCTACGACTGGCATGTTCAGCCTGGGCCTCTATTAATGACTGTGACTCCTTTTCATTGAGGCCGGAACAAGGAGAGTTTAAGATACGTTTGAATTAACTGTTACAGTGACCCTATCTAATTAGAGCCACAGATAGAGAACCCATGACCATAACCCCTTGTGGACTGGTATTGTAATAATAAGATCAATCAATCAATCATTACCACCTTAAAGTTTTTTTCCAAACACTTTGCATACTTTAACTCAATATTTCATACATCAACCCTGTAAAAGAGACCTTCATTCTTTTCACTGCATTGGACATTGTAGGAGGGAGGATAAGGGGAAAATCTTGGGGGGAAATGATTTGAGGACCATGTATACTATTGTGGATCTGGGACCTGATCTTACAGCAATCTTCCAATTGATCTTCCAAGAACAATGAATGAATGAATGAATGAATGAATGAATGAATGAATGAATGAATGAATATCACCTTGAAGGGTTTTTTCCCCCAAGCACTTTGCATACTTTATCTTAGAAGCTGGTAGATCAGCTCTGTAAAGTAGGCCTCTATTCTTTTAACTGCTTTGGAGATTGTAGGAGGGAGGAGAAGAGGAAAACCTGGGAGAAAAATGACTTGAGGACTATGTATAGTATTGTGGATCCAGGATCAGATCTTCCAATGATCTTCCAATTGATCTCCCAAGATCACCTTGAAGTGTCCCCCCCCCAAGCAATATGTCGTTGAAGGCTTTCAGAGCTGAAGATCATTAGTTGTTGTAGATTTTCCGGGCTGTACGGCCGTGGTCTTGATATTGTAGGACCTGACGTTTCTCCAGCAGCTGTGACTGGCATCCTCAGAGGTATAACACAGAAAGATGGAGTACTCTCTGTGTCAATGTGAGAATAAAAATGGTAGGAAGGCAATTTATATCTACTCAGGAAGGTGGGGTAGGGCTGAGTCATGATCTTGTAGGAGTTCCCCAGGCTGTGAACATGCTAATGGAGGAGCTTTCCTGAGGAGGTTCATATGCATATGGATTGGCTGTTGAAATTCTAATCTTATCTGTAGTGCTATTGTAAGATCTGTGTTATATCTCTGAGGATGCCAGTCATAGCTGCTGGCAAAATGTCAGGTACTACAGTGCCAAGACCACAGCCATACAGCCAGGAAAATCTACAAAAAACTTTTTCCATGCACTTTGCATACTTTGTAGATCATACATCAGCCCCATAAAGTAGGCCTCTATTCTTTTCAATGCATTGGAGATTGTAGGAGGGAGGCGGACAGGAAAACCTGGGAGAAAAATGACATGTGGACAGGGCCGGCCCAAGGTGTTTCTGCGCCCTAGGCGAGGCTAGCTTGTGGCGCCCGTGCCCCCCTCAGCACAGATGCCAACCTCCTGGTGGGACCTGGAGACCTCCCAGAAACACACCCAGGAGGGGGGGCGCCGGGCGCCACTGTGCCAAGTGCCCCCTGACTTTGCCTGAGCCTGTCATCTGGCCGGTGGAGAATTTCCTGCCCTAAGAAGCTGTCCTGGGACCTCACCCGCAGCAGGCTCCGCCAGGGAGGACAGGGACCTTCGGGTTCAGGCCCTCCACCACTCGTCCCCTTTGGCAGGTGGTCAGCAGCCCCAGCCTCCCCCCCCCAGCGAGTCAGAGCACCGCTGACCCTTC
This sequence comes from Gekko japonicus, assembly GCF_001447785.1. Taxonomy (NCBI): domain Eukaryota; kingdom Metazoa; phylum Chordata; class Lepidosauria; order Squamata; family Gekkonidae; genus Gekko; species Gekko japonicus. The sequence continues at coordinate 511,952 of NW_015168074.1, forward strand.
CCGCTTGTCGCTTTCCACGCATGCTGCCCTGTGTGCCAAAGCCCCGGCAGGTGGATAGGAGACCTTATTGCGAGGGAGGGAGGTCGCGTGAAGCCGTCCGGGAAGATGATCCGAGTGAGACTGAAGGGGGAAGGACAGGGGAACAGAGAGGAGGAGTGCCTTTGCCTTCCACGAACACGAGGCACAGAGGAGGGGAGGGGCCAGGTCCAGTTTGGTGCCCTAAGGTCTGGCCCGCACTCTAGGCGAATGCCTAGTTAGCCTAGCGGGTGAGCCGGCCCTGCTTGGGGACCATCTATACTACTGTGGATCCGGGACCAGATCTTCCAGTGTGCAATTTAGGTGCAAAGAGTCCCCAGGGGGAGAGATGAAGAAGGAAGGGTGAACTCTCCTCACTTGAGACAGTTCTTCGATGGCAAATGCTCTCCTCCCAGCTACTTTATGGCCCAGCTGGAAAAAGAATACAGGCATAAAGCAGGCACCTGCACTTTTCCTCCTGTGTGTGTTTTGTGAAGTGTCATCAGGTCACAGCTGACTTACTGTGACCCCGTAGAGTTTTCAAGGCAAGAGCCGCTCAGAGGTATTTTGCCATTTGCCTGCCTCTGCATAGTGACCCTGGACTTCCTTGGTGGTCTCCCATCCAAGTGCTAAAGAGGTCCAATTTGCTTGGCTTTCAAGATCTGATGAGATCGGGTCTGCCTGGGCCATCCGGGTCAGGGCACTTGTTATCCTACCAGGGATTAAAGCATCGGGGGGGGGCATTTTTTTTTTTTGGCCACAACATGGGGGAAGAGCTAACCCCCCCTCACCCTTTCCTCAGCACTCCCCCTCCATATCTGGTTTTTAGTGCTAAAACACGTTGGTGGAACCTGATCAAGGATTCTCAGCATCATGTCCTTTTCTGACTTAAGGCCATCTAGAGATTGTAACGAGGAATGCTCATTAGAATCACTTGCCGATTCAACTCATGTCCTGCTCACCAGTCTCAAACAGGAAGCTTCCCCCCCCCCCCCCCCGGGACCCCTTCTCTGCCATCCACACCGGGTTCACGACG
>NW_015168074.1:513217-514332 GCF_001447785.1 Gekko japonicus
CCTGCTCATTGCTTTTCAGCAGGCTGCTTCAATATATTCCTTCCTAACAAGGAAGTACAGCATGGCTTGAACAAAATTTGAGTTCAGCAGCACCTTTAAGACCAACATGGTTTAATTTTGGGTATAAGCTTTTGCCGCCCCCCCCCCATCGGAATAACAAGACAAGCAAGCAAGCAAACAAGGAAGGACTTTATTTGGAAGCCAACAAGGGCCACTTTATTAACTATTTGACATAACATTGCAGCAAGGGACCAACTAAGCGAGCACGGGACAGGCAAGGCAGGTGTCACTCCCTGACCAACCTCCTTGCCCTTTTCATGGGCGGGTCACCCATCTCCGGTCTTGAGCCAGTGGTCTGGCTCGTGACCGGCGGCCCAGCAAAAACTGGTTGCCACCTAGGAGCGCCTACCCCTGAAGCCGGACAACTTGCAGGGAGGAGCCTGCCCTAAAAGGTTCCCAGAGGTGATCACCATTCCCCACCATGGACCCTAAAATCCGAAGGCATTTCCTGATGACCCCCTAATGGGGAAAATGCCGTTAGGTGCTCACCGGTTCTGGTTTCTTGCCCGCACATATCTGCCAAGCGACCAACCTATTTAGATGTTGACCACACCAACCAACTATTCAATCCACTGCTCTCAGTGCAAGGTAGGCAAAAACACCTCCACCCATTCAGCCAATACTGGGTAGAGGTGAAAAATCCCTACCTGGCCCCAATAGGCAGCCAGCAACAGCCTGCACTAAGAACAGGGGGGCGAGCACGTGGAGACAAGTTTGGGCAGAGCCCAGCCGTTTTGCAGGGCCAGCTTCACCCCCCCTGCCACATCACAATGAGCAGCGTCGTGGGTGTTGCTGCCCGTGTTCCAGTTTGGTGCAGTGGTTAAGCATGCGGACTGTAATCTGGGAGAACCAGGTTAGATTCCCCACTCCTCCACTTGCACCTGCTGATGTGACCTTGGGTCAGTCACAAGCTCTGGCACAGCTGTTCCGGCAAGAGCAGTTTGTGTTGGAGTTCTCTCAGCCCCACCCACCTCACAGGGTGTCTGTTGTGGGGAGGGGAAGGGAAAGGAGTTTGTAAGCCACTCTGAGACTCCGAGTGAAGGGCGGGGTATAAA
>NW_015168074.1:514360-521299 GCF_001447785.1 Gekko japonicus
TTCTTCTTCTTCTTCTTCTTCTTCGGCGGCAAAACAGCCCCTGGCCTCCAGCGGCGTCACCAGGAGGCCGGGAGCTCAATTGTGTGCACAAGAAAGCTGATACTCATAATTAAACTGTGTTGGTCTTAAAGGTACCACTGGACTCAAGTTTTGTTCTTCAGACCAACATGGTGACCTGCCTGAATCTAGCCCAATTTGAGTTTTACTTCTCCTTCCTGGTGTTCCACTGGGTATGTAGTTATTTAAATAGTTAGATCATTCACAGATCATATAAATTGGTCACAAATAAATTCTGTGTTTAAAAATAATCCCATCATTTGGTGTTTCTCTATGTATCTCCATGCTGGGGATTATTAGGAAGGGGGTTGAAAATGAAATGGTTAATTTTGCAGCCCCCCTGTATGGATCAATAGCGCGGCCTCCTTTGGGATATGGTGTGCAGTTCTAGTCACTGTATCTCGAAAAGCATATGGCAGAGTTGGGAAAAGTACAAAAGAGGGTAACCGAGACGAATAAAGACTGGAGCGCCTTTCCTATGAAGAAAGGATGAAGAATCTGGAGCATTTCAGTTTAGGAGAAAAAGGTGAGGGGAGTCATGATAAAGGTTTACTTCCTATCCCATAATACTCAATCTTGGGAGCACCAACTTGAATTGATTGGCAATATACCCAGTACAGTCAGAAAGATGTCCTTTTTCACCCAAGTGATACTTGATTTGTAGAAATCACTGCCAGGAGTATAGATGACTTTAAGGAAGGATGAGACAGATTAATGGAAGAAAGGCCCATTGGTGGCTCCTAGCCCTGGTGACTAAAGGAATCCTCCATATTCTGAGGCAGTAAACCTCTAAACACCTGTCCCGGGAGGCGACATTATGCCCTCTTTGTTGGCCATCCAGGGCAACTGGTTGGCCACTGTGTGAAGCAGAATGCTGGACAATGGACCATTGGTCTGATCCAGTAAGGCTCTTTTTATCCAGCAGGACTCTTCTTATGTTAAGTAGTCCTTAACATCAATGGCTTCTGATTTGTTTGGATCAGCATTGTTGTTGTTCAGTTGCACAGTCGAGTCCGACTCATCACAACCTCATGGACCACATCCCACCAGGCCCTCCTGTCTTCCGTCGTGCTCTGGAGTTGGCTCAATTTCATGTTCGTTGCATCTATGACACTGTCCAACCATCGCATCCTTTGCCGTCCCCGTCTTCTTTGACCTTCAATCTTTCCCAGCATCAGGGTCTTCTCCAGTGAGTGCTCCCTTCTCATTGGGTGGCCAAAGTATTTGAGCTCCAGCTTCAGTCTCTGGCCTTCCAGGGAACAGTCCAGGTTGATTTCTTTTAGGATTGAGGATCAGCCTTGATCCCTCCCAATAAAGCAAACTTGTTCAACGGGCATTTGAACCATTTGGTGCTGAACCAAACAGAACCAGTGATAGTCTGATTGTCACAGTCAAGCATGGTAATTTTGACTCTCGGATACATTAATTAATAATGAAAAATTAATAGCATCCCTAATTGTGACGGAGGTGAGCCATGACCCAACATCCTTTCGGTTTACAACTCACCTGAATTCCTTATGCTCCCTTCGCTCTTCATCTTTACACTTCAGTTGTAACTGTGTGTTCTTTGAGTGCAGTACTAAATCATGGGATTTGGTACTGAGTACGACTTCAGCCCTATCAAGTGTCATTTGAGGAAACAGTGAACTTAATAATGAGTGTATATGTTCAGTACCTACCTTAACATGGATGGTCCGGGCTGGCCTGATCTCATCAGATCTCAAAAGCTAAGCAGGACCAGCCCTGGTTAGTACTTGGATGGGAGACTGCCAAGGAAGTCCAGGGATGCTTTGCACAGGCAGGCAATGGCAACCCACCTCTGAACATCTCTTGTCCTGCACCATAAATCACCTGTCTAACACCATTCAGCTCCTGGTGAATTCTCATGAGCAAAGGAGACCAAGCAGCTATTTTCAGTTGCCTGGAGTGGTGGGATTTGTCTCTACCCTAATTCTTGTCATTTACTTGGGAGCAGTGTTCCCTCTAAGCTGAGTTAGTGTGAGCTAGCTCACAGTTTTCTAGCCTCCGGCTCACACATTTTTGCCTTAGCTCAGGAAGGATGGGCTCCAGAGCAAACTAATTTATGCAGTAGCCAAATTGCTCGCTCACAACTTTAATGCCAGTAGCTCACAAAGTAGAATTTTTGCTCACAAGACCCCACAGCTTAGAGGGAACATTGCTTGGGAATTCAGCAAACCGCAGAAAATGTTCGTTTTAGAGTCTGAGGGAAAATAGGAAAGCATCACATAGGCAGTGTTCCCTCTAAGCTGAGTCAGTGTGAGCTAGCTCACAGTTCTTTAGCCTCCGGCTCACACATTTTTGTCTTCGCTCAGGAAGGAGGGCTCCAGAGAAAACTGCTTTACGCAGTAGCCAAATCGCTTGCTCACAACTTTAATGCCAGGAGCTCACAAAGTAGAATCTTTGCTCACAAGACTCCAGAGCTTAGAAGGAGCATTACACATAGGAATGTAGTATTTAATAACACTCTGAGCTAACTAATGCACTTAATCTTTCTATGATCAAATTTGTGAAATGTCTTACGATCACACTGTTGACACAGTAAATAGCGAAGTGCAGGTGTTAATTATTTTTTTTAACCACTAGTTTAAGATGCTTGATTTGTACCTTGTTCATGGATGCTGGGTTTAAACCTGCATTCCAATTAAAAAGAAAAAACAGGGCAGTTTGTTTTTTTCCCCTGAAACCATTTTTGTTTTTAAGGGCCTCTGGTGCCACCTAGCGTTGAGTAGTAAGGGTCATGTTTTCAAAGGATTTCAGAGTGGACATAAAATGGAACCCACAAGACACTGCTTTCTTTTTCTTTTTCTTTTCTTTTCTTTTCTTTTCTGGGCCTTCAAGTTGCAGCCGATTTATGGCAACCCCGTAGGGTTTTTAAGGCCAGAGATGTTCAGAGATGGCTTGCCACTGTCTGCCTCTGCGTAGCATCCGAGGTCTGACAAGGTTGACTTAGCCTGGGCTATCCAGGTCGGGGCAAGAAACCGTCTACCGGTGGATGGATTATAGTCTTGGTTGTGGGTTTTCAGTCTGCTGCGAATTAGAACTTGTTCAATAGTTTTCCCTGTTCTGAGGCATTTTTGCTTTACTGGGATAGAAAGAAGGACATCTGTCCGTGCTTCAGGACTGTTGGCTGTAAAATGTCTGGCTTAGCTTGCCAGCGGCAGAGAGGAGAGATTATCAAGCCTTCTTGTAAAACCTTCGATCTCAGCTGATTCGTAATCCAGGTTGAGCAATTATATATCAAAAATAACAGAAGAAAGTAGCTGCGAGCAAGCAAGCTGTGCACAAGACTTGCTTCTGGTCAGCGTCTCAGACTGGGGTTGCCAACTTTCTGGTGGAGCCAGGAGATCTTCTGGAATTACAAGTGATCTCCAGATGACAGAGTTCAGTTACCCCAAAGAAATGGCTGCTTTGGAAGGTGGACTCAATGACATCATCACGCCCTTACTGAGCTTGCTCCCCTCCCCAAACTCAACCATCACCAAGGCCCACTTCCAAAATCTCCAGAAATTTCCCAGCTTGGCGCTGGCAACCCTACCTCAGACTGAGCAAAGTGGTGATTATCTCATAAGAGAAATCAGATTCTGTTTGTTATTTAGCTTTCAGAATACATAACTGTTGTGACTTTCAGCTCTCCCGTAACCTTTTGCACAGAGAGCTCTCTGCTGGCCCAGTATGGATGGAGAATCCTGTACAGCAGAGTAGATCATCTCCCTTGTTTGTGACAACTATTTGCCCAGCATTATTGGGTATTTGCTCAGAAATTTCCTTTACTACTTAGAAGTCACCGGATGCCTTCATGGTTCTCTAGAGAACAAAGTATACATTATGGTTTAAGGGTATGTGCGTTGGATTCAAAGTCAACTGCTATTTTCACCGATTTCACCCCTTCCCAGTGAAGATCCCCACCATGTCATTCCTCATGGTTCCCCATCCCTCAGGCACATCAATTTGTATAGATCAGTGGGCTGCAGTAGAAAGGGGGAAGCAAGAAAATTCCAATTTAGGTGATTTAAAATTTAGTCTGGATCCAACCCTTTACTTGTAACACTAAGGAAGATGGATCTTATGGAACATCCTTTTATTGTCTTAGTAGACTGAATTTCTTGTTCCAGTTGCCAACTCCATAGCTCACTGTACTTGCGATGTTTTAAGGATAGTTTGAATACCGAATGAGCGGTTCTGCGTCCTGCCGAAAGAGTTGCCACAATACTGGATGGATGCTTAGCCAATTATTATAGACCCAATTATTATAGACCCTGTCACATTAGAGCTTGCTATAGGAGCTCCCCAGTCACCAGAATAAGCGTGGTAGCGTACAACAAAAGATTGTATAAGAATTAGCATTTTGAAATATGGCTTTCAGCACTTCATTCTAATGAAGATATAAGTACAGAATGACAAAACTGAGGAAGGACTCGCAAACGGATAGTGTACTAGAACTCCGTTGTTTGTCTGAAACTAATACTGTAGTATTCTATATGTACTGCTAAGCTTTGTATTGCATATTATAGTGTTAGGGTTGTAATTTTGTTTATAATTGAATTCTAAAACTTTGCAGATAAAAATCAACTGATATTCTTTATTTGTACATGGTGATTTACTGTATTACTGGCAATACTGGATGAAGCAACTGCAAGAGTGGCCATCCTTTCTTGTGAACCTCAGCCAAAATTAGATTTATAACCAACGTCATACCCTGCCTTTCCCCCCAAAGGTGACCCAGAGCAGCCTACATTGCTCTTGCTTTCTCTATTTTATTCTCACAACAACCATGTGATGGAGGCTAGGCTGAGAATGTGTGAGTGGCCAAAGGTCACCCAGTAAGTTTCTATGGCAGAGCGGGGATTCCAACCTGGATATCCTCTATCTTGAATAAACCTTGCCTCTCATTATAGAAAACAGAGACAGTTAGTTTGGTGTAGTGGTTAGGAGCATGGACTCTAATTTGGTAGAAGTAGGTTTGATTCCCCAGTCCTCCACATGCAGCTGCTGGTGTGACCTTGGGTCAGTCACAAGTTCTCTCAGAGCTGTTCTCTCAAGAGCAGTTCTTGAGAGAGCTCTCTCAGCCTCACCTACCTCACAGGGTATCTGTTGTGGGGAGGGGAAGGGAAAGGAGATTGTAAGCCACTCTGAGACTCCTTCAGGTAGTAAAGGGTGGGTTATAAATCCAATTTCTTCTGTTCTTATTCTGGAGCTTGTCTGTGCCAGGATCTTCTGATTCCCTTCATATGTACATATGAAGCTGCCTGATACTGATCCAGACCATAGGACCATTGGATCAATATTGTCTACTTAGACTCTAGGCTGGCTCTCTAGGGTCTCAGGCAGAGATCTTCCACAACACTTCCTATCAGATACTTTAACTGGAGATGCCAGGGATTGAACCTGGGACATTCTACATGCCAAACAGATGCTGTGTCCTTGAGCCATGTCCCCCTTATAAAGCCCATGCCTTCTCTGAGGCTCAAACTTGGGACCTTCAGATTATGAAGCTGATGTGCTGCCTACTGCTCTAAGAAGGCACTGCAAGCCCCGTTATCACCATCTTAAAGTTCGTGGCCAGGTTTGAGACTCTTAGTTCCATTTTCCAGTGAGTTACACTTAACCCAAATAAAGAAGAGAAGAGAAGAGATTGGATTTATACCCCACCCTTCACTACCCAAGGGAGTCTCAGAGTGGCTTACAAACTCCTTTTCCCTTCCCCTCCCCACAACAGACACCCTGTGAGGTGGGTGGGGCTGAGAGAGCTCAGACAGAAACTGCTCTTTTTTAAGGACAGCTGTTATCAGAACTATGGCTTGGTCAAGGTCACCCAGCAGGTGCAAGTGGAGGAGTGGGGAATCAAACCCACTTCTCCCAGATTAGAGTTTGCGCACTTAACCACTACACCAAAGAACCTTCACTTCTGTTGCAAAATGCATGTTGTGTGTGTGCAATGATTCCTTGTTTGAGAGTATGTTTGTCCCTTTAAATGTTTGATAGTAACTAGTGTGCCGTGATTGGTGGATGGCAGAGTGTGGGAGGAGTTATTCTGTGTGTGGGCAAAAGTGGGCTTGAAGCTCAATTTCAAAAAAAACTAAGATCATGGCATCCGGCCCCATCACTCCTTGGCCAATAGAAGGGGAAGTCGTGGAAGTAGTGACAGACTTCATGTTCCTGGGATCCCAGATCACCGCAGACTGTGACAGCAGCCATGAAATTAAAAGATGCCTGTGTATAGGATCCGGCCCCCACGCCTCACTAGGAATGAGGGAAGGACTCCTATATTAACAAACACTAACCACCATGCCCAGCTCCAACACCTCCTTAGAGATGCACTCTTAAGATTTAATGGTAGCACAGCCAGCTAGACACGAGGATTTAAGGCTTGGAGATCAGTTACCCATCAAACAGACAGTATTTAAACAAGAAATAGTTTTATTTATCACAGAACTTAACACAGACTACAGAAAGTACTGAAAAAAATCAACCCTGACTGTTCCCTGGAAGGCCAGATAATGAAACTGAAGCTCAAATACTTTGGCCACCAAATGAGAAGGGAGCACTCACTGGAGAAGACCCTGATGCTGGGAAAGATTGAAGGTCAAGGAAGACGGGGACGGCAAAGGATGAGATGGTTAGACAGTGTCATAGATGCAACGAACATGAAATTGAGCCAACTTCAGAAGACGGCGGAAGACAGGAGGGCCTGGCGGGAGCTGGTCCATGGGGTCGCGAAGAGTCAGACTCAACTGTGCGACTGAACAACAACAACAAATTGCATCTATCTGAGGAATTGAGCAGTGACTCACAAAAGCTCATACCCTGCCACATATTTTGTTAGCTTTTAAGGTGCTACTGGACTCTTGCTCTTTTCTACTG
>NW_015168074.1:522096-523655 GCF_001447785.1 Gekko japonicus
TTGTTTTTCCCCCTCACTCTTCAGCTTCCCATATCCCCCCACCTGCAGCCTCCACTGTGCTCTGAAGCCCTGACTGCCATGCCACATTGGCTGTCGGGGGGGGGGGCGCATCACAGCAGTGTAAAAGGACACAGAGTTTTCCATTTTCTCCAGGGGAACTGATCTCTGCCATCTGGAGAGCAGTTGTAATTCTGAGTGATCTCCATCCCTCACCTGGAGATTGGCAACAAAGGTTTCCCAGGAGGAAAATTAGTCTTTCTTTGCAATGGGGACCAAAGCAGCTTACATCATTCTCCTCTCCCCCTTTTGACTTGCACAACAACCCTGGGAGGTAGGTTAGGCTGAAAGTCTGTGACTGGTCCAAAATCACCCACTCAGCCTCTACAGCAAGAACCTGGATCTAGCAGACCCTGCTCTGAAGAACTGACTGCTATGCCTAGAGTAGCCAACCTCCAGGTGGAGCCTGAAGATCACCAGGTATCACAACTGAATTCCAGACAACAGATCTTTCCCCCCCGGGGAAAATAACTGCTTTGGAAGGTGGACTTTATGGCATTCTGTTCAGCTGAGGCCTCTCCCCTCCCCAAACCCTGGCTTTCATAGACTCTACCAGAAGATCTCCAGGAATCTTCCTACCTGGAGCTGGCAACTCTAGGCAGGACTGGCCCCAATGAGTTCCTCACAAAGGCCTGCGAAGGGTTTCCATGCTTTGTCTGAACCAAGCTTGGTTGCCTACTGTGGTGGAATGGGCTCCAGTTTACAACTCAGCTGTTCGCCTCCCACCCTTATCCTGTGGGCGTATCTCACACCTTAAGTTCGCTGCCACCACTCACTGAATTGTCACTGCCTTTTTAGAGGGACAGTGAGACCCCTCTGCCGAATCTCCCTATTTGGAGATGGAATCCCCAATCTTTGGAGGATCCCTGAAAAGTTGGCAACCGAAGGGTCTGGCCTTTCCTTGCTTCCTTGGGCTACCCCCTCCCTTTGGTATTGTGCAGAGCGGGGGAAACTATGTGGTCAGAGCACAACACAGATTATTAGCCCAAATAAAAGAATTTATTTAACTATTTACACAATTATGGAGCACACACACACTAAATAAATAAGGCACAACTGTAGGACAGTCTCTATTGATGCCGCCCCGCACGTTGGGACAGTCCCTGTTTCCCCGCCCTTTTCTGCCTTGGGGCAGCTGGGAACTGTAGTCCAGAAGATGAGGGACCCCCATTCAACCCAGTGTCCCTACAGTCCCCTCTCTGGAGCTACAGCTCAATTAAACCTTATGGCGGAACATTTTAAACAGACAACCACAGACAGCAGTCATATTACAAACACAGGTAACTGCCATTTCGTTACACTTACCAACAGCCACTGAGGGAAAAGTTACTCCCAGTACCTGGCTGGATGACCTTGGGCATGCCATAGTTCTGATAAGAGCTGTTCTTGAAAAAAGAGCAGTTTCTGTCAAGAGTTATCTCAGCCCCACCTACCTCACAGGGTGTCTGTTGTGGGGAGGGGGAGGGAAAGGAGTTTGCAAGCCACTCTGAGACTCCAAGTGA
>NW_015168074.1:523784-538712 GCF_001447785.1 Gekko japonicus
ATGGTGGGCTATAAATCCAATCTCCTCCTCCTCCTCCTCCGCCTCCTCCTCCTCCGCCTCCTCCTCCTCTTCTTCTTCTTCTTCTTCCCACACAGGAGGCAAGCAGGAGAAGTGTCTTTGTCAAGACAGAAAGCCATTTGCCAGGCATTCTGTCAGGACAGAGTGGCTGAAGGGGGAGTGGGCAGGGAACAGACACAGCACCTGGCCGATGGCACACATTGTCGCAAGTCTGTTCCTCCCAGGGCGGGGCTCCCCCATGGGCCATACTGTCCTTCGCCTTCCGCCTAGAAGAGGGTGCCGCGGGGTGTCGAGAACTCCAGGGGAAGCACTTCCGGGCTCGAGCTGGCCTCAGACCACGGGCGCAGCAGAGGGTTATGTTACCCTCTTAGCCCGTCCTGAATCTGGCAGCATACTCTACTGCAGTCTGCTCTCTCTCTCTCTCTGTCCCTCAGCAGTAGGACCACAGCTGCAGCCAACCCAGTGCGTCCTCATCGGTGTGCTCGTCCCGCTCTTTTATTTCCCCTCCGGCTCCCAGCACCCTCATCGGCCCTGCCCTGCCTCCCTCTAAAGGCCTAGACGCCGGCCCCCATGACCCCGCCCTCCGCCCTTCCGGCCCTGCGGGTGAGTCGCACCTGGTACCTGAGACTGCCGCAGTTCTTCGCTCGCTCTCTTGGGCGTCCTCCGTGGGGCCGCCGTCTGTCTCCCGCTCCGCCGGCGGCTGTCGTGCCTCTTCCCTTGCCATCTCTTCCCTGCTGGTGTGTTCGTGACCCGGCGCTGGGTTGGGGCCGGGGCTTGCTTCGGATGGTCCCCTTTCTCCCGATATTTCTGGGAGGCATTCAGGGAGGGCCTGGTCACGACCGGGACCCACGTGTACTCTTGAGTGGCGGCTGACAGACCAATGGCTGAGGGCAAGCATAGAATGTGGCCACCCCAAAACAGGATGATTATATAGAGAGATGACTAATGCCTGCCACAGATGGACATTCAGCAAATGGATGTCTCATTTCATTATTATAGGTTGTATCAAATGGGTCTTCCCCCACTGTAACTACTTTGTGATTACTGGTTCTGCTTATCATCCATTTATTCATTAATAGCAGAAATGTGTTCCACTGCAGACCCAAAACCAACCTTTCGAGCCTCTGAGCGTGTAATGTACTGCTGCCATTACCACGTGTAATGCATTCAGCCGGACATGCCCGGACTTGCCCGGGCTGGCCAGGCACAAGTTACCTGTAGCTTCGGTCGAAAGACAAAGGATCCGAAGGATCCTAGCCGGCCCAATCAAAAGGGCTAGCTTCCCAGCCGGGAGACCAATGGTCGCCCGGTTACTGTAAATAGCCTATCGGGAGTAGGGGGTGTGTTTAGGTGTACTTGGTGGCGGGTTTTCTGAACGCATATAAACCGGCCTGCGAGCTGGGTGTCTTGTCTTGTTCTTCAATAAAGTACTCTTGCTGAAATCAATCTTCATTCTGAGTACTTTTCACTGGCGACGAAGGTGGGATTCTACCCTTCCTGAACAGACCCGGAGGAGATCAAGCACGCACCGAGCCCGATCAAGATCGCAGCCGCCGCCGCTCGCTATCCCTCCCCACAACAGACACCCTGTGAGGTAGACGGGGCAGAAAGAGCTCTTGACAGAAACTGCTCTTTTTTCAAGAACAGCACTGACAGAACTACGGCTGGCCCAAGGTCACATCAGCAGGTGCAAGTGGAGGCGTGGGGAATCAAACCCGGTTCTCCCAGATTAGAGTCCTCGCACACTTAACCACGACACCAAAGTGGCTCTTAATACTACAACTCCAAATCCCAGAGAACGTGGCCACCTACCAACGGCCACAGCAGCTGCACTTTTTCGGTACGAAAGAGAAAGCTTAATGCTTGCTCTGCCGTCATATCTGCCGTCAGTCCCGTGTTTCCATTTGCTTTCCCCATGAGCATGCAAACGCAGTCCTGAGAACGCAGGGAGGGAGTCAGGAAGGATTCCCCAGAAGTTGTTTTTAGAAACAGCCAACTTGTGGCGTTGGCCAGGCACCTGGTGTCGAGGCATGCAAGGCTGCCGTTTGGTGATTAGAACCCCAGATGTGCTCTTTGGCCCTCCAAGCAGCTGGGAGGGGCAGCTTTGGATCCAGGCCACGGAGCCGGGGAGGAGAGGTTCCTTCTTCCCCCTGCAGGGGGCGGGCTGGCCTGTTCAATCAGGCTTGCAGCCCGCTGATCTGCAGGGCCCCTCTGCAGCGCTGCCCGAGCCCCAGAGGCCACCTGGCTTTGCCCCGGGCTGTGGTGATGCCAGCAAGGGACATAGGATCACCCAGTAGCCTCTGTGGTTGCCAACAGCTGGCCAGAAGAGAAAATGTCCTGTTTCTTTAACAGAGGCTGCAGTGGCTCAGAGGTTAAGATGCTGAGCTGCAGACCGGAAGGTCAGTAGTTCGGCAGTTCGAGACCCGAGTGTGCCGCGTGACGGAGTGAGCTCCCGTCTTTGGCCCCAGCTCCTGCCAGCCTAGCAGTTCAAAAGCAAGAAATTGCAGGTAGATAAATAGGTACCGCTTTGGTGGGAAGGGAACAGCATTCCGTGCGCCTTGGCATCTGGTCATGCTGGCCACCCGACCACGGAAACATCTTCGGACAGCGCTGGCTCTTCAGCTTGGAAACGGAGATGAGCACCGCAACCCTAGAGTCAGATTCGACTGGCTTCCGAGCAAGGGAAACCTTTACCTTTACTTTAGTGTGTGGAAAGGGGGAGCTGCAGCTTTGGTGGAATGGAGGTAAATAATGTCACCTGGGAAATAAACCTCTGTTAAAGAGGCAAGACCTTCCTCCCCCCTGCAGTTTCCTGCAGGCAACTTGAGTAACACACGCCAGTCGTGCTCCTGGTATTTGTTTGTCCCTCAGTCAAAGAAGAAGCGGATGGCAAAGGATGAGATGCTTAGACAGTGTTATCGAGGCAACAAAATGAAATCAAACTCAAACTCCAGAGCACGATGGAAGACAGGAAGGCCTGGCGTGATGTGGTCCATGGGGTCGCAAAGAGTCGGACTCGACTGTGCGACTGTGCGACTGAACGATGGTCTTCAAACCCTTTTTGTTCATTGTAAGCAGGGATGGTGGGTGTGGAAGATGATCCGTGGTTTGAGAAACCTACTCGAATAAATGACAGTGGACCGTGGTCTCTACTGCTGTGTGTCGCCTGTCATAAACAGGATTCTATCTATGCTATTTCTGTGCTGCTTAATGTGTCACGTGAATATTTATGCTCTGCTTCCATTTTTCCTGGCCTACCACATCGGTTACTGAGTGTCCCATTCTGTTGATTGTGCTGACACACTCTGTGCATTCCCCCTGGAGCCCCCCCAGAAAGGTGGATTATAAATAGTGCAAATCAATCAATCCAGACCCTTCCTGCCATGAGACACAGACTGGCCCGTGGACAGAAGACGGTTTGGTTTCACCCCCACCCCACATGGTGGCTGTCGATGGCAACCACCAATGTCCTTAGAAGGGACTCTGGTGCTCTGCAGTTTAAAAACAAAAGAAAGACAGTGAAGAAAGAAGGGGCGCTGCGGGAGTGTGTGTGTGTGTGTGTGTTTTAATTGGGATTTTCTATTAGTTAATCAGGAAGTCATCTCAGTGACAAGGAGGCCGAAGCCTCTGGCATTATCTGCCGGCTGCCATCCATCATTAGCTGACCGGCTCCTGCAAAGTGGTATTTATGAGCTTCCAACTGGCAAGGAAACTGTCCGCTCAAAGGAAGGTGAGGACCAAACTATTGACCAAGGGGGAAGGGTTGTCAGGGATGATGGATGGCCAGGAGCCGCCTGGACCAGCTGTTTGCCGGGGCCAGCAGGCTGCAGACAAACCTTGCGTCTGTGTCAGCAAAGGCAGACACTCCAGGGATAAACGGAGGGAGACTCTGTCTGTCTGTCTGTCGAGTCCTTGAAGGGGAGGGGGGGGAGAAAAAGCTGTGATCTGAGGCAAAATTGCTTCTCTCCTGGGCTCAGCAGAGAGATGGGACGCAGCCCTAGGGATGCCAGCCTCCAGGTGGGATCTTGGGTCCCCCTGCAATTACAGCTCATCTCCAGACTACAGAGATCAGTTCTCCTGGAGGAAATGGATGCTTTGGAAGGGGGGGGGCTCTATGGCACTGTACCCCGCTGAGGTCCATATCCTCTCCAGGCTCCATCCCCAAATCTCCTGGAGTTTCCCAAGCTGGATCTGGCAATCCCCTGCTGGTGGCCACAGAGGACCTGCAAACTCTACCTCAAACGTATCCAAGCAATTCAAGTCTCACCCCTCATCCATTCAGAAAAAAACCCCAAATACTTTCTAAGAAGAAGAAGAAGAGAAGAGATTGGATTTATACCCCGCCCTTCACTTGGAGTCTCAGCGCGTCTTACAAACACCTTTCCCTTCCCCTCCCCACAACAGACACCCTGTGAGGTGGGTGGGGCTGAGAGAACTCTGACACAAACGGCTCTTTTTCAAGGACAGCTGTGCCAGAGCTTGTGACTGACCCAAGGTCACACCAGCAGGTGCAAGTGGAGGAGTGGGGAATCAAACCCGGTTCTCCCAGATTAGAGTCCGTGCACTTAACCACTACACCAAAACAGTCCAGGGTCTAGATCCAGCACTTGAATAATAGATATTGCCAAAGTGGCCAATGGCGAGCAGACAATGCAAGAGAAGCGGCAAAAGGCTGTTAGGGAGAATGGAGCGAGGGGGAAGCGTGATTGAGGGTTTGGGGTGAGGAGGACCCGAATGTGCAGACCTGAGCCATGCATGCATGCAGACACCTCTGGTTACCAACACTGGCCTGGGAAATATCTGGAGATTTGCAGCTAATGCCTGTGGAAGGTGGAATAGGAGGAGGAGGAATTTCACCTAGAATCTACACTGGGGTGCCCTGGGAAGCTGCCATTTTCTTCAGGGGAACTGATCTCTGCTGTCTGGAGATGAGTTACAATTCTGAGAGATCTCCAGGCCCCGCCCAATTTCTGGACCACCATTTGAAAACAAATCACATGACTTCACAAGCTTCTAGGGCAAGGTTGCCATCTTTGGATTGAGAAATTCCTGGATATTCTGAGGGGGGTGGAGTCTGGGGAGGCTGGAGTTTGGGGAAAGAAGGGACTCCAGTGGGGTACAATGTCACAGAGCCCACCCTCCAAAGCAGCCATTTTCTCTAGGGCAACTGATCTAGGTTGTCTAGATCCCAGTTATAATTCCCTGAGAGCTCCAGGGTCTACCTGGAGGTTGGCAATCTTAACTGACTGAGAGCCAGTTTGGTGTAGTGGACTCTAATCTGGGAGAACCAGGTTTGATTCCCCACTCCACCACTTGCAGCTGCTGGTGTGACCTTGGGAAAGCCATAGTTCTGTCAGAGCTGTCCTTGAACGAGCAGTTCTTGAAAGAGCTCTCTCAGTCCCGCCTACCTCACAGGGTGTCTGTTGTGGGGAGGGGAAGGGAAAGGAGTTTGTAAGCCGCTCTGAAACTCCGAGTGAAGGGCGGGTTTATAAATCCAATCTCCTCCCCCTCCTCTCCTCCCCCTCCTCTTCTCCTCCTCCTCGCCAGGATGGTTCCTGGGAACTGAAGCCCCTCCTTTGCCGCCGCCGGAAACACCACAGCCAACCGCCCCGCCACAGCCAGGAGCAGCCCCGAACAACACCCCGGAACTCCGCCGTTCCACTAGGCCCAAGAAGGCTCCCGCCTACCTCCAGGACTTTATATGTGGGTAGTTTGGACTATGGGGGGAGGGGTGTAATGTACTGCCGCCATTACCACGTGTAATGCATTCAGCCGGACATGCCCAGGCACAAGTTACCTGTAGCACTCTTCGTTCTGAGTACTTTTCAGAGCACCTTTAGAATTCCTACATATCATGGTGGGTTCAGTCGCAAAATGGCTGCCACAGGAGGTAGACCCAGAAACAAAACTAAATTCCACTATTTACCTTCAGTCACACAGTGTTGATCCTCGTGGCATGGTGGCAGCTGTTGCGAAATCAAAGTTATTAAAAATCTGACCAGTCAGTCAAATTTCCAGTGACCAATCAGAACTTTTGTTGGGTAAAAACCCCACTTGGCCACACACACTTTCTCAAAAACACTTGGCAGGTGTCAAGAAAGGTATTGGCAGCTGTCATGGCACCTGTGGACACCATGTTGGGGATCCCTGCCCCCCAAAGCCCCCTCACAGAGGGACTATTGATTGCTGGCAAATACTTCAATGCATAAGAGGCATTCAGTTTTAAGGTTCAGTTTTTCTCCTTCGGCTTTGAAATCTGATCCAGATATTTTGTTTTTGGTGTGAGGGGGGTTAATAATGACTGAGGTTTAGACAGCACAGTGCTTTCTAGCATTTGACAAGACATGGTCCCAGAACTGAGCATGCTAAGTCAAACCCATAGACATTTGCGAATATGGTCAACCGCCCCCTTTCTCTGCTTTCCCTGGAAACAGCAAGTAGTTTAGGCTATTCTGTGCTTAATTCTAGTAGTCCATAGTGTTCAGAATCCCTTCCTACTCCCAATTATGTGAGAGCCTGTTTGGTGTAGTGGTTAAGTGCGTGGACTATAACTAGACGCCAAGGTGCACGAAACGCTGTCACCTTCCCACTGAAGCAGTACCTATTTACCTACTTGCAATATCTTGCTTTCGAACTGCTAGGTTAGCAGGAGCTGAAACCAGAGACAGGAGCTCACTCCATCATGTGACACTCGGATCTCGAACTGCTGAACTACTGACCTTCCAGCCTGCAGTTCAACGTCTTAACCACTTGAGCCACTGCAGCTTACTGTGCTTACTCTTCAGTAAATGATTTATAGGCTGCCCAACTATCAACCTGACATATTATAAGCACGGCATATACTATGGAAACTATCTGTGCCATCCTAAGTACAGTCACACCCTTCCAGGTTCATTAAAGTCAATGGGCTTAGTAGGGTGTAACTCTGTGTAGGACTGCACTGTATGATGAGTACTGATCTCTAATTTCATGGCAGCCTCTGGTCCTCTTTCTGGTGGATCCAAACAACAGTGCTTATATTCCATCCAATAAGAGGAATAAAGACATCTGACAAGTTTGGAGATAATGAGGGCCCGGCATTCGAAATTGGACTTCAAGACTTCATGAGGATTGTCATCTTCTCCAGGGACTTAGGTTTGAGAGCGACGCTGTCAGCTTTGCTGTGTCAAGACAGGAGACCGTGAATTAGTGTCAAGGGAATCATTATAAGGCTTTGAAAAAAGACCTGGGGGAGTTTTGCTGAATATATCTAGAAAATGAAGATCCTCTTCTAAATCAGAAACAGCAGAGAACAGATAATTGCACTCAAGACATCCTTTTCCATGCAAGTTGCAGAGACATAACACGGTCCAGACATGACCATAAATATATTAGATAACTTTTTAAGTCTTAAAAAGAGTGGTTTCGAGTGTCGAGCTGAGGTTTGGGAGAACTAAGTTCAAACCTCCACTCTGCTATGGAAAATTGCTGGGTGATCTTGGGCCAGCCACATGCTCTCAGCCTAACCTACCTCACAGGGTTGTTGTGAGGATAAAAAGGAAGAGAGGAAAATGATATAAGCAGCTTTATTGTCCCCATTAGGGAGGAAGGCGTGGTAAACATAAAGTAAATAAATAAATAAATATTTTTTTAGCAGCCACAAGTTACTGACAACAGAACCATCTTGCTATTCTGATCTTGCAACAACCCTTTGTGTGTGGTCAGGGCTTTGCGTACCACAGGCCCATGTCTGTGTGAATATAGCCCACTTTCTAAATGGAAGCGAAACCCGCCCCCAAATAAGGAAGTGATCTGCCTCTCTGTAGCTGTTTGTTGTTGCCTGGGGAACTGCTGACTTCGAACTGGTCCACAAGCCACGAATCAGGATCTGTGACTATAAAGTGTCACCATGGAAGGAATTCTGAGAACACATAACAGAATTAAAAATCTGAAATGAAGCTGATGTTGGGTGAGAGGGGAATAAGGCAGTCACCACAGCAGGGTGTTTTGGCTGAGCGATTGATGCAACAGTAGTGCACAAACTGAGCAAAGCATAGAGAAAGCTTCATTCAGGAATTAATAAACTTGATAGTAAAGAGTAGAGATAGAGACAGGTTTAGTTTTTATTATTATTAAATAACTTTTAGTTATATAATATAGCAACTATTTACAGTAGCATATCCTATTAGGAAACCACTACAATAAAAAGCATAATTAAAAACACAAAAAAAACACAAGAACAATAAAACCAAACAGCTATTCAGTATATAGCTATAACCTTCAAATTATCGGGAAGTGACTTTTTCAGCTTACTATGTCTTTCCATATATTCAAGAAAGAGAATTAAATAACTTTTAGTTATATAATATAGCAACTATTTACAGTAGCATATACTATTAGGAAACCTCTACAATAAAAAGCACAATTAAAAACACAAAAAACCCCCACAAGAACAATAAAGCCAAACAGCTATTCAATATATAGCTATAACCTTCAAATTATCGGGAAGTGACGATTTCAGCTTACTATGTCTTTCCATATATTCAAGAAAGGGAAACCAACATTCCAAAAAATCTGAATGAAACTCTGGATTCTCTGCCAAGGATACAACTTCTGATATTTTTGTCCATGACCAGGTATTCCTGTAACTTACTAAACCACATAATCAATGAGGGTTGTTTACTATTTTTCCAATGCCTAGCCACTAAAGTCTTGTCTGCCACCAACATTAAGAAATGAGATCTTTCCTGACAACAGGAACATCTATCCCCTCCCTATGGGTTTCTAGCTACATCACTAGCTGAGAGAGGGAAAGTTCTGAGTTATTCAGCTTCTGAGAAAAAAAGCAGGATATTTCCCTAAGAGCAGCAATCTGGAGACAGGCAAGTAATGACATCAGGAAAGAAGGTGTTGATCTCAGTATCCTATCTAACTGGCTGTCCCTCCTGCTGCAGGCTGCAAGGTCTTCTTCTCTTCTTTATGTACACCAGACTTTTCTTACTCCAACAAAAGGATTAGCAAACATAACTTAGGTTAAGATCCCTAGCATCCCCAAATATAAGCAAGTTATTCCACACAAATGGAGGGGAGATGAGGACCAAGTATGAGGGGAAGAAGGAACACCACTATTGATCTTAGGGTTCACTGAAGAATAGGCCCTGTTCAAGTGAACTCAGTAGAGAAAAAAAACAGGTTTTCATGTTGTGTGTCAGACAAGAATTCTACATACTAGGGCCGAGTTCAGACTGCCCCGATATTCAGAAACTTTCCACAACCGGATTAAAGAGGCCGTTCATACTGGCACATCTGTTTGGCATTCCCTAGCTGTACTCAACCCGTCTCATAATGCTTCCCTCCAGAGTTTAAAAGATACCAGGTGAAAGTGGTATAAACCCCTGAAAAGCGTGATTATCCCGCACCAACATAAGCCTAGAGGTTGGCTTATGTTAATTTGGGGCTATGCAGTCACAGCTAAGGTAGAAAAGCACCTCCTCCAGTGCCATGTTTTCTGGGTTCCAAGGGTCTGGAAAGTGGTACATAGCTGATTACACAGTTGCCAACTCTGGGTTGGAACATACCTGTAGATTTGAGGGGTAGAGCCTGGGGAGGGCAGGGTTTGGGGTGGGGAGGGACCTCAGCAGGGTATAATGCCATTGAATCTACTGCCCAAAGCAGCCATTGTCCCCAAGAGAACTGATCTGGGTCATCTAAACATCAGTTTTAATAGCTAAAGCCCTGACTGCTACATCACATTGGCTGTCATTCAGGGGCCATCTCAGCAGGATATAAGGACACAGAGTCCACCATTTTCTCCAGGGGAACTGATCTCTGCCATCTGGAAAGCGGTTGTAATTCTGAGTGATCTTCAGCCCTGGAGACTTGCAACCATGGTTTCCCCGAACAGACACTAAGGGGAAATTTATTTTACCTCAGAACATCAACAGCAAACTGTTCAGAATGTTAGAGGGAAAGGCCAGTGAGGCCGCATATGCAAACGACCTCTGTGTTCCAAGGCAAAGGCGAATCAGGCCACATATGCAAATGACCTCTGTGTTCTGACTGGCTGTGGGGGGGAGAGGAAGAGCAAACTGTTTAGAATGTTGGAGGCAGGACTCAGGCAAAGCAGCCAGTGGATAGGGAGACCCTCTGAATGACAGACCGAGGACGGAACTGATTTTGGAGCATGTTGGAATGTTCAGGGGAGTCCATGACCAAAATAGAATGATATATATCAGAGGATACTTGTTCTCTGATTAGGTCTTGATTGTCCACATTTGTCTTGATTACTGGGGTTGCCAGCTCTGGGCTGGGGAATACCTGGAGATTTTGGGGGTGGAGCCTGAGGAGGGTGGGGTGTGGGACAGGCCCGTAGCCAAGACTCTGTGGCTTGTGGGGCATTTTTTTTCTGGTGGGGCTGAAGTTCTCAGTGTAGAAAGAAAAGCTATTGAGCTAATAGCAAGCATCACAGTGATAGCAAGGGACTCCCCTGGCAACGCGTACATATTCTTTTACCTTGTGTAGCTGAAAGGAAATTGTGCCCAGATATTTGCTTCAATATTCTCTTTAGGTTTTGCTGCCGGACATTCTCCAAATAGTCTGACTGGTCAAATATTTGCCAAGTCGTTGTTATTGGTTATCTGTGTATTAAGGCCTTCTATCTGTGGAATTGATATCTAGCAAAGTGTAAAGGCTGGCACATAATATTATTCAGTATTTCACTGTATGTGATGGTTGTCATCATGGTATTTAGTAGCCAAGAATGTTTGATGGATGACGGGCAATACTGGTGCCAGAAGCAACATAAGGGGATGCCTTGGCCTCCATGCCTTGTAGTTAGCCCTCAAGGCTGGGATGCTGGACTAGGTAGACCACTGGTCTGATCCAGCAGGGTTCTTTCTATGTTCTTATTTGCTGAGAAATATTATAGTAGCAGCGAAGTTAATTGCTAAATATTAGACACCAAAGACAAATACTATCGACAGAACTGTGGTTAAAAGTGCCATTTTAATCTGATTATGGCTACAATTACACTATGTAAATACAACAAAGTCTGAGTCCAAGTTAAGACAAAGAAGGTTTAATTCTGGGTATAAGCGTTCATGCACATGCACACTTCTTCAGACGTGATGTAAATACTTAGGCGGAAAACAAACCTAAATATGCAGGATGCTTTCATTCTGAGACGGAAGCCTCTATCAATTACTGTAACAAGCTAAAGCTAGTCTGATAATAACGTTCTTTTGCCATGATATTTAGTAGTGGACAGTATTGGATCTCTGTGTGTGTATATGTGTAAACTGCCATTATGTCGCAGCCAACTTACGGCAACCCCATTGGGTTTTTAAGGCAAGAGATGTTCGGGGGGGGGGAGAAAGACCTACTCTTGTAGCCTAAGAGAAACTAAACAAGGGGATCCTGAACTCTGCAACCACCTGTTTATGCTTAAGGTTGCAGGATGAGGTTACGTAGTCTAGTAGATCACACTCTCTAGTCAGAGCCAATGCTCCCTCTAAGCTGTGGAGTCTTGTGAGCAAAAATTCTACTTTGTCAGCTACTGGCATTAAAGTTGCAAGTGAGCAATTTGGCTACTGCATCAATTAGTTTGCCGGAGGCTAAAAAACTGTGAGCTAGCTCACACTAGCTCAGCTTAGGGGGAACATTGGTCAGGAGATGAGTTGTAATTCTGAGAAAACTTCAGGGCCCGCCTGGAGGTTGGAAACCCTAGCTAAGACACAGGACGGGCTAAGGTTTTGGCCCTCTCCAACGCCATTATTGATTAGAAATAGAATACCGAACCGCCTGTTTTCATTTCATAACTAGCTCTATTTTGTTTATAGACTGCCTTTCACATAAAATGCTCCGAACATTTACAACATAACAAAAGTCAATTAAAATGGGTAGAATGCAATTAAAAAATCTTTTAAAATACAGTAAAAATCCATGGAACACAGTAACATCACTCATCCTGTTCTACCATTTCTTATCAATGTAACTCAAAGGCTTTCTGGAAAAGCCAAAGACCATCTTGTAGGCTTTTAGGGAAGTGGCCTTTAGGATTGCCAGGGCCCTCCTGGCAACTGGGGGGGGACTGGGGGGGGGGCTTACAGGGTGCAGCAGAGGGGGGCATCCGAAGTACAGTGATGTGTCTGTGTCACAGCTCACATGGCCCAAAAGTGATATCATCCCGTCTGGGACATCGGGAAAACACTCTGGTCTTTCAACAAAAACTCTATGGTAAATTTGGCTTCTCCCATAGAGACTATGACCAAATACCAGAGTGTCAACCCAACATCCTGAATGTGATGATGTCACTTCCGGGTCATATGGGAAGCGACATGGACAGACCAGTGCACATTGGATGGATTGCCCTCTTTTTTGTGGTCAGTTCTCCCATGTCAACCAGCTGATAGGTGACAGGGAGGTGGGGTCTATCACCCAGCGACCCAACCTCCACCAGGGGGTCTAGCAACTCTAATGTCTATATAGGAGGTTCATTGTCCTTTTTACTTACTGTTAGTAATACCAGAAGGGAGGAAGAGCAGACATTAGCCAAATATTTTGAACCATTAACCAAACAAATGGACATCCAATCAATATTTGCAGCCCTAACAGTTACTGGTCAATGTGTGATACTTGATGTAAGCCAGTGAGAAGAAATTCATTTTTTCTTTTGAGGTTTGAAATGAGCCCTCCCTCGAAGTTTAAAAACCCCCCCCCCCCTGGGCAAAGAACAGCCAGGAAGGGGGGGGGGGTCAGTCCAATTGCTTTCCAGACTTACCTCAGCCCACCTTCATACAAATGTTAATCGGTCTAGACAATGGGATGGTCAAGCTCCCCCATCCTCCAAGCAGGGAACAGAGATTTTGAGGAATTAAATACTAGAGAGACATCAGGATGGAAATTATGGAGACTTCAGGAAAAGCATCTCTGACCTGGCCTGCCTGGGTCAGTGGGAGGGGAAAGAGAGGTGATAAAACTCAAGGGAGCAAGGAGGAAGTTCTCTTTGGTGCTGGGTCCTTCAGAGCAAACAGAACTCTTGACTGAGGTCTGGAGGAGGCAACCATTAACCATTTGCTGGCTTGAAGAGCTGAAGGAAACTTCAAGGTAATGGAGTTATGTGGAGATCTGTAACTTCCTAAGCTAATGATCCTGTCCTATATTTTAACATCTGATGGCATGTATAGAAAGAGGGACAGAGGATTTGCGTTTTACCCATTTCTTTTGAATCCCTTGTTCAATCTGGTGCTGTGCTAAAAGTATCCTTGGGAACATGTTCTTTTTAATAATAAAAAACAAACTTTTGAACCTTGGGTGCTGGTAATGGTTCTCTGTACAACATAGACCTCCACCATCTTGGACATGCTATTTTAAAACAAGTGCTGGGGGCAGGTAGGCAGTTGGCAAGTGTCTATTCCTCCAAGGTCACACAAGGTAGTAAAGGGCCCCCTGGTGACCAGGCACTGGGCAGCAGGAGACACAGAGGCGTGGCCTCAGATCTTGGAAGGGAAGCTGGGGGTCCTGACCCTCCCAGTGGTCAATTCCTTGCAAAGGTCAGGTGGTGGTGGCAGTAGTAGTCTGAGAGAGAAAGAAAAGGTGTTGGGCCTGCAGGGCAGAGCAGGCCCGTTTTGCAATACCCCATAGGGGACACACTTGACAGTGTTCTAGAATGACATCCTAGGTCATAAAATAAACAAACAGGAGGGCAGTGAAGGAGTGAAAAAGAAAGGGAAACAAGAACAGACGATAGAAGACCCAGACACTAGCGATATAAACGAAGTATACTTTTGCTTGACAGCTGACAAGCAATTGAACAAATACAGTACACAACACTGTTCCTTCCTGTCAAGCTGATCAGTGTGTGAATCTTTGTCTCCTTAGGATGCATAAATGAGTATGTGGGGGAGAACGGAATATTCCAGCCCCGAATGCCCTCTGCTCCTTATTGGCATGCAGGATAACTACAGTTGTTTTATCCACACTGCAAATGATGTATGTGTCTCTCTAGTTCTGTAAAAAAGCAACAACAACAAATCCCCTGAAGATTCAGGGGCTTGATTACTCATCAAAAGATTTCCCTGTTTTGCAAGTTCCAAATCTGTTTCATCTTGACATGTTCTGCTTCTGTAACTGTTTTACAGCAAAGGCCTTTCATTTTGTAATTGCTACACAGTTAACATTTCCGTCGGGAGGATTTTATTACACTAATGTGGTGGATCCACAAGTTTGATTATAATTACACCCTGGCTTCAATTACATTTTGAGTAGTTCCACTAAGAAAGGGAATATTGCACGGTTTTCCTGCTATCAAATACACGGAAAGCTTAACCATCCTTTGTTCGAGGCCATTTAACATTTTGATTCTACGGTTTTGCTCAGAAATCTGCCAAATAAGCAGCAGAAGCTAAAATACTGATGCTGTGGAGCAGCGAATGCTTCATTTGGTCTTTGATCCTCGTCAGATTGAGGTCTTTTGTTTCCTGCAGCTAGCAGGAGGTTGTACTGAAGGATAAAGAGTGAGACTGAGAACATCTGGGGAGAGGCAGAATCGTGCACAAGACAGACGGGTTTATTCTCAGCTGGCAAATTTCCTAATCCAGGAGTCCCCAGCCTTTTTGAGCCTGTGGGCACCTTTGGAATTTTGACACAATGTGGTTGGTGCACAATGGCTACTGCAAGAGTCAGGACACCATGAACACCACGTTGGGGACCCCTGTGCTAGTCTAATTCCCCTCACAAGTTATTTCAGGAAGCCAAGCAGGAAAGTGGCATCAGGTAGGATAATGTTGACCAACTCTATGGGAAAACGTGATTTTCAAGTTCCACCAAAAGCATTTTTAAAGGGGGGGGGCGTACCATTGCTTTGGTGTAAGATGGTAAATTAGTGACCTGGAAGATGACGTATCTATCATCTATCTATCTATCTATCTATCT
>NW_015168074.1:539241-542744 GCF_001447785.1 Gekko japonicus
TAGTGGGTTCACGAGATGGGCGGTAACTGTGCCAACCTCTTGACCCACCTACCTGTTAGTCCATCCCAAAAACAATCCTATTGGTTGCATGTGGGAAGGGGAGGTTACCTAAGAGGGGTGGCCAATATTGTAACCTAAAACTTTTCTCAGAGTATGGCATCTGGTCAGGTGTGAAATTCAGGCATCAGGATGCTTCATTGTAGTGTTGATGAAGCTGGCCATTCCATTGATAACCAAATGTCCATATGGCAGGAAATTCCAGCTCAGGAACAAAGCAAGTGTTGGGTAGTACGTGACTACAAGCAGCTTTGTCATGGGGGCTGTCTCTTCCTAGAGTTGTTGTTTCATTGCTCACAATAATGGATGTTTGTGCTTCTTCACCAGGCTGGGCAACTGTGTAGCTGAAACCTTATTTATATGTAAGGTACGTGCAGGCACCCTCTATGTGTAGCATCACAACAGGTGACCTAAAGTGTACAGCTTTCTGAGTCTATGTGTGTGTGCACAGTCCATTGTGTGTAGCAATAAATAGTCCATAAAGCAAATATCAGGCTTATTCTCTAACAGTCCCCCCCTTCATGACCTCGTAGTCGCAGACGAAAAAGTCATGAAAACAGTATCAGGAACATGTGTATCAGAAACATGTCATCCGTTCTGAAGGTCGGATCGAAAGATGTCGTCTGAAGCTCATCTGGGCCAACTATCTATACTAACGTTGGGACGGACTTAAAAATAAAATAACAAACTCTACCCTAATAAAAATGCCACATTGCCATTGGAACTCCCAAATCTATATGGCAGACAAGCATGAACCAATCAGGTAACATTATTAATACACATATCAATTATGTCTATCATGTACATGCAATAAACTCAAAAACATTGTCATTTCATGAAGTCATAGGGGAGAAACTTGTAAACATTTCAAAACAGAAAACAACAGTAAACCGTATTATTTTCCTTGAACTCAAGCCTATGCAAACAGCAGGCTTAAAATTACCAAGAATAAAAATTGAGTATAAACAATGCAAGTATTTATAACAAATACATTCATGTTTTATTTACATGAGTCTTCGTCCTTTCTCCCATGGCACACATTTTCCAAGCGTGCTTCTTCAATTTAAAGTGAAGGAGTAAGGCACTATACATTACAGCTAATTATATACTGCACCAGAAATCTTCAAATCTTCGGTTCTTCGGACAGCAACGGAAAGACACGAAAAGGCTCGATCTTCACCTCATGAAACTCCAGAGGCTCCCGTTCTCACTCTCGGCACAGACACTGTCTTGCCAGAAAGGAAGGGGATTGATTTGCATATTGAGGAGGGGTCTCCCCCCTTGATCCCAAGGCATTATGGGAGTACTTATTTATTAAACTAGACATTTTTCCTTAAACAAACTAGACATTAAAACATAATGCACATTGACTTCACTTAGTTTTGTAGCTTGGTCTCTCAATGAAGGTAGATCAATGCATACATAGAAATTACAACAATGACTAAAGAAACAAGTGGAGAAAAACTCACTTCTGTGAAAGAGCGGACTAAACCATCTTTTCCCCTTTGGGGGAGGGAGACTCTCCCAGTCCGAACCTCAAACTCTGGGTGAATGTAAGTGAAACCCAGGGACACTAACACTCGTGTGGGCGTTAGGTTCGAGGGATCAGGCCGTGGGGAGGACCATCATTCTTTTAAACTGGGGGACTTATGAACCTCTGCAGGGACGCTGACCAGGCGTACCTGTTTTAACCTGAAGGTTCTCTTCGGGGCCCTTCTCCCATTAAGGTAAAAAAAAAACAACAGAATACAAACTACTGAACACAAACCTTCCATGAAAACACAAACATCAATGGTACGGTCCAGTTCTTGATTGACACTTTGACTTTTCCCTTCTATGGAGCGGCTTCACAGAGGTTGTCAATCCTTTTTCAGATTCGGGGATGGCTACGCATGCAAATGAATGTATGTTAATGCTAAGCCTGTGCGTCAATGCATTATGGGAGCTGTATTTTCTAGTACAAAGTTACAAATTACCAGAAGAATAGAATCACTTCATCTTCAAAAATAATGCAAAAAACAACTTATTCACTGGGGGCGCCAGGCGAGCACAAAGTTAGGATTAAAAAACAATCCTACCAATCTCGGTGAGAGTTGGCAAACTGAAACAGGGATTGGTAACTTGCAAAAATTCAGACACGGACTCGCTGTCCTGCCAGGTCGGGGAAAGACTATGTCTGGGCTCCTCCCTTGCTAACAAGGAGGAATTGCACACCCAGTCACAGGCCGATCCTTTAGACCTACTGGGCGGCATGCAGCGTACCCACAATTTATAATGTGTGGGGTTAATGGTACTTTGGGTGTGTTTACCCTGCAAGTACCTCCACTTATATTCCCTGTAGTTCGAGTGGGCCTCAGGCCTCCCAATGTTTGTTAGAAAAATAGAAAAACTGAGAAAAAGCAAAACAAAGCTGTTTTCTTCTTCTTCTTTTTTTTAAAAAAAACAATGAATATGGGGAGCGTTCACAAGACTGCTCAACCTTCCAAAACAAAGAAAATTCCAAAAAATTATGAAAAGGATAGATATGGGGTAAGGGAAGCAATCGGGCTCTTCTCTATGGATAAATCAAGGGGATCCTACTTCCTTGCTACAGGACAGTAGGAAATTTACTAGGAATTTGGTGACCTTTCTCTTTAAGAAGAGTTCCAAGTGTCTGCTTCTGCATGAGCACTTGCAAACCTTTGCTTTTTTTTTTAGCAAAGCCAAGGTAGGTGGCTTGCGTCTCCGTGCGTCCTCCTCTCTTCTTCCTAACCTTTCCTTCCTTTCTCTTTCAGACGCCGCCAGCAAGCTCTCCTGCATCGGAACGACCATCCACATCCCACTCCGGGACTGGTCAATTTTTAGAGGGACTCCTCTAAAGATTTCTGTTATTTTTGGTTAAAGAACAGACAAACAACGTGGTTTGGGAATGGGTGTAACTACACCTATATTGAATGGCGATCTCTAGTGGCCAAAGAAAGAATCGGGGGGGGGGGGGGAGCGACCCAGTTTTCGCGTGGGGTGCAGCCTGGACTGTGAAGCCGATGGCTGGTTTCCTCCTTCTGGGTCTGGAGTGATTGAAAACTGCTCTCACTCTCCCCCCCTTGCTTCCTGATCAACACTAGTCGAACAGGGAGCAAATTTTAAAAGCCAGAAATGTTTCTCTCAGGGAGAAAAAGGGAAGAGATGTCCGTGACTCCGGGGACATGACTTCACTGACCGGGAGCCTCGACTGCAGAGTCGATGGCTCATCTCCCCCTCCTGGGTCGGGGCAGTGGCTCTGCACCTGAGGAGCGGGATGTCCCTTCCATTCCTTCAGCTGGGAGGAATGGAAGAACTTCCGCCAAACCTTTCTGTAAAAGGTCAAATCAAATTGTGTTGTGTGATGTCCATAAATTCACTCGTATCCACATCAAGGATTAAAATATACCAAACTTGTTTCAAGCAGAGGCTTTTCGCATTGGAAA
>NW_015168074.1:542754-570029 GCF_001447785.1 Gekko japonicus
CTATGTCGAACATTCTTTGTTCCGCCCTAGAACTTGGCGGCATCCAATGAAGTTGGTGGGAATAGGTTCAGGACAGACACAAGGAAATACTTCTTTACTTAATGAGCAATTATATCATGGAATTCACTGTCAGTGGATGTAGTGATAGACACAAGCATAGATGGCTTTAAAAGGGGATTAGTCTGTCAGTGGTGACTAAAAATAACTGCACTGAAAATGAAAAGTGTGTGTGTGTGTGGGGGGGGGACTTAATCCAAACTGAACTGAATTAAGAACCAGAAACGGTTAAGGAGATCTAAGTGTATATACCCAATAATTCTGTTAGTCAAGTTAAAAACATTTGATATTAAGAGATATACAAAAATATACAAAGTGAATTAAAAACAGATATTGGACCCAGTGATACCTCAATAAAGAATCAAATTGTACAGTGATAACCAAAAATAACATATATAACATATATTTATTTATTTATATATAAAATTATCCATGGGGTCACAAAGACACAAGAGTCGGACTCAACTGTGCGACTGAACAACAACAACATATGTCTTTTGGCCCACTGGCCTTCCTCAGTGGTCAAATGAATGATGTTACAGAATGGTTCCTGACAATACTGCAGCATTAAAGTCTTATAAATTGACCAAATCCTCAGTGTACAATAGCTGGCTACAATTCTTTAAATTGACATCAAGGTGGTACCTCACTCCGCAACGACAAAATAAACCCAACTATACAACCAGTCTTCTGGAAGCGATGCAAACAAATAGGGACTTATCTTCATTGCTGGTGGGGTTGTCAAGAAATATAACAATTCTGGAACACAGTGATAACACAGATAAATATGATTACAAATAAAATAATACAATGCAGACCAGAGGTGGCTTTGCTAAATTTATGGAATGACAATATGACAGGGGACAGCAAAGAACTCACCTCAATACTACTGGCCACGGCTAGAGTGACAATAGCAGCAGCGTGGAAATCACCCTCAACACCAACTATATCAGCCTGGCAAGAAAAGATCTGGGCTCAATACATAATGGCCAAAATCACAGACACATTGAACAGAGCAAACAATAGTAATACACCAAACTATTCTAAATTTGTTCGAATATGGGCACCAATTCTTGAATATATGGTAACAAACGATATACTTCCAGCAAAACAAATATATCATACATGGTTATACTTATAGGTCACTCTCACTAAAGAAGATTTTAGAAAAAAAATAAGATAACACATAACTAATATAAACATCAACTTCAATTAATAGACAACTCACAGAAATACACCCTCTCTATGTCCAAACACAAGTGCTTTACATTATGTAATACATATATATTAAGACTATGAATTATTATGTTATGACTGTATCACATGGAAATAACAGCTTGACATGTTTATTTGCATTCTGTAAAGTCTTTAACAAAACCAATAAAAACAATTAAAAAATAAATTGACCATAATGAAAATGTTTTGATGATTATTGTCTGTGGCCAAAGGCAAAGATATTAATCAGAGGCCTCATTCTTGATAGTTTGCTGCCATGGTGTCAGCTATGCTGCCATGAGTGTGGTGTATGTTTCTAATTGCTGTGCATTCCTTCCCATGCGCTTAATTGCATTTTAGCTGTAACGCATATCTCTCAAGGCCACTGGAGGAGTTAGTGTGTCTAGAATCCGTAGGAAGCTTCTTACCTTCGCAGCTTCTGCAGCCGTTAGTTATCTGCCAAATGCCCGTGCGCTGGAGCCCGTCTAATTGGGTACTACATGGGGAGGGGTGCATACGAATGCCCTATATCCTATTATGCGCATAGGTAACCCACCATTCCTAACAGTGTTCATGTTACTGCATCTATAGCTTTTCAATAAAAGTAAAACCTTCCTGGAAGTGTGTACTTCGTTGTTTTGCTGTGGATCCTGACACATGGTCAGGTACACTTTCCTATAATAATGGTTCCATTGTGTACCTTTCTCGCTTGGTCAGAAAAACCTGAAGCAGCCAGGAGCCAATAGTAATGTAATAATGGTAACTATTAATGGTTATTTTTGGTTGTCACTGTACAGTTTGATTCTTAACTCAGGCTATCACCAGGGCCAATATCTGTTTTCTTTTTTAAAAAAATTCACTTTGTAATAAATATATGCATATTTTTTGTATATCTCTCAATACTGAATGTTTTGAACTTGACTAACAGAATTATTGGGCCTATACAATTAGATCTTCTTAACCTTTTTAGTTCTTCTGATTAAATGAACCTTGATATTCAGATATAGTAAACCTCTGGTTGCTGGACTAGATGGACCACTGGTCTGATAGAGCAGTGATCCTCTTGTGTGCACCAATACCCTGATAACAATTTTATCATCATTTTTGTTGTTGTTGTCAGTTGTCAGTTTTCGTGTTTCTGCTTTTTCAAAGAAAATGAATTTAAAGAGGGTCCTTTTGCTCTCAGCATTGCTAGTTGGGGCCTCTTGTTGCTTCCAATCTAGATGATCGGTGCTCTCTGTACAAAAGTGTTCCAGTTCAAAATTGATTAAAAACACATATAAAAATTTCATCCCCTTATTTTTAAAACAAAGTGAATCAATATACTTCTGAGTGCTTTTTTTTTTCCTGATCGTTCTATGAAAGATAGCCACAGTTCAACATTTCTATGTTCCTATTAATGTTTCATGAAACTCCAGACTGCAACGCAGCTAAAAAACAACAACCAACTCCTCCATTAGCAGTCCACCCTTAGGGAGGGAAAAAAGGTGGAAGATTAGGTTTACAAGCATACAACAAATTGAAACGAGTCTTTCAATATTTTCGCTGTACATTGAATACAAAGTTTGCCTGAAGCTGATGGAATTTTTTTTTCAATTTTTCTATATTCCATTTATGTTTGTTTGGTCCCTTTCCAAGGAACCTGAAATGACTGTTGATTATATTGGTTAACTGGCAATGTCAACAGAAAAGTGTGAGAAGTTTGTAGTTCAGGTTCTCTACCTTGGAGCCTCTGGCCTTGGCTGCAGACAGGTAGGAATCCTGCCCAATCCGGTTAGGGTTGCCAGGTACCCTTGTTGCTCCGGTGGGGGGATTTCAGGGTGTGTGTGTTCCAGGGTGGGTGAGGACACCGCCAAGCCCTGCCCCCAAGCCACAGCCACCTGTGGCCACCCCTCTCCCTCCCCTCCTACAGAGATTTAAAGTGCTTCAGCTGATCAGCTGATCGGCGGGAAGCACATAGCCCACCACTACCTCCTGTACAGAATTGTCCACTGGGAGGGTCAGGACACCCAGCTTCCCTTCCAAGTTTTGAGGCCTTGCCTTGGTGTCTCCCACTGCCCAGCACATAGTAACCACGGGGATAGTTTACTGCTCTGAGTGCCCCTGGAGGAATAGCCACTTGCCAACTGCCTGCCTCCTTTTCAAAATAGTGTGTCCGAGATGGTGGAGGTCTATGTGGCACAGAGAACCACTGCCAGCAGCAAAGGTCAAAAGTATTTATAAACAAGAAAATGTTTACAAGCATGCTTTTAGCACAGCACCATATTGAGCAAGGGATAGGTTAAAAACGCAATGCTCTGTTCCACTCCTTACACATGCCATATCAGAAGTTAAAATATAGGACAGGCTTAAGATGTTACAGATCTCTACCAAGTCCCATTACTTTAAAGTTTGCTCCAGCTCTTTAGGCGGACACATGGTTGATAGCTGCCTGGTCAGTGGAGAGATCTGTTTCTGCTCCTGGACTCAGCACCCAAGGGGGAAAAAAAAACCTCCTTCCTGCTGCAAGGAGTTTTTATCACCTCTCTTTTCTCTACCCCCTTAACAGGGCAGGGCAGGTCAAAGAGACTTTTCTTGGAGATCTCCAGGCATCTCCTTCCTGAAGACTCTCTAGCATTTAACACCTCCAAATCTCTGTTACCTGCTTGGTTAAGGGGGAGAGCTTCACCCACCCATTATCTCTCCTGCCAGATCTATTCGCATATGTATGAAGATGAGCTGAGGTATGTCTGGGAAACAATTGAACTGACTTACCACCTTTCCTGCCTGTTGTCTGCCCAGGAGAGGGAGGACTTTTAAAATGCACAGGGGAGACTTTGCTTATTTCAAACCTCCCTGAAACAAAGGCATTTCTTCATAGTACCTGTGTTATTTCTAACGACTTCCCCATTTCATTGATTGTCTGGGAGATGCTGAAATCTCCCTTATGGAGGTTAAGTACATCTCTGTTCTTTGATGGGGCCTTAAAAAAGGGACTGGATCTTCATATTAAAGACTTCCTGCCTACCAATGTTACACATGAGACCAGGTTGCCCATTTTGTGGGACATGATTGCTCTCTTTAAATATTTGAAAGTCTGTCATTTGGAGGAAGGCAAGGAGCTGTTCCAGTTGGCAGCAGAGGATAGGACCTGAAGCAACGGGTTTAAATTACTTGCAGAAAGGTATTTTGGCTGGATATTAGGAAAAACTTTGTTCACAGTCAGAGTGGTTCAAAGGTGGAATTAGCGGCCTAGAGAAGTGGTTAGCTCCCCTTCACTGAAGGCTTTCAAGATGAGGCTGGACAAATATTTGTCAGAGATGCTTTAGGCTGGCCTTCATTGGGCAGGCGGTTGGACTAGATGGTCTGTATGGCCCCTTCCAACTCTATGATTCTATGACAAAGCCTACCAAAGGGGTTCTTTCCTTGCTTACGCCTCTCACACATGCACAGAAAAACAACACAACAACTAGAAACTAAACGACAGGATGTCACAATCAATTTTAATTCTGCTCCCACTTCTGAAAACTACAATACCACAATAAAACTCAGATATGCAATTAAATTGCTTTCATAGCAAGGTGAATTTATGGCGGCTTGTATTAAACAAAATTATTGGCAGTCAGGAGAAAAAGCTTGCAAATTACCAGCTTTTAGAAGAAAACACACACAGAGCCACAACTATATTGCAGCAGTTAAAGATAAACAAAATCAAATAATAACCAATTCAGAAAGTTTTATTCAGCTTTTTATTCTACAGATCATGTACCTTCTGCGAGGTTGTTTCAAAGTTTCTGACCAAGGTACACCTGCCAACTTTGAATGAGCAACAACAGGAATTTCTGGCAGCTAACAGATTCTGAGATTGCAACAACTATCAAAAATATGAAAAGTGGTAAGGCTCCAGGGCCAGATGGGTATCCTGTGGAATGGTAAAAACCTCTCAGCAATGAATCAGTACCCTTCTTGGTTTGGGCTTACAAAAGATGCAAAAGATTCTGGTGTTTTGCCAAAGTCAACGTATGAAGCATCCATTATAGTTCTGCCTAAGCCAGGGAAAGAACCATGTCTCTGCTCTAACTACAGACCAATATCCCTCATAAATGTTGATGGCGGAAAAAATCCTCGGCAGTGCACCCAAATTCTCCCATGTTTGCTGGCAAAAGGTTGGCAACCTTGTTTAGAACCCCTGCCTCCCCTTAGGAGGTCCTGTGGTGTCTTTGAGGCTGGTACACAATCCCCCAAATGCACACTAAGTTGATCTGCCCTGGGAATAGTGTTGGCACCCATTTTTGCTCGAAGCAAAACTCGGAGATGAATTTGAAAGACTGCTGCCTTGGCAAAACTCAAGAAACACAGGGAGTGGGAAAAAAGGAAAGGAGATAAGATTAGTGGCACATCGGAGGGATTTATGAGCTGTTAGCAGTTGCAACTTCATCCTGTGTTACGGAAAGTTTGAAGAGGGCAGTGATGAACACAGCTGTGAAAGCCCTGCCAGTGAAGAAGGAAAACACTGCCAATGACAAAGCATTTTAAAAGTTAACAAATGGGTGTTGTCACTCAGGCTTTTAAATACTTTTCCCCTCTCCTGTTGCTTCCTCTGTGTGTATTCTTTGGTATCAACTGATACTTGATTCCATTATCCTTCTTCCCATTTAAGAACTGTCTTTTTAATGTTTGCAATTTCCTTTGCTTTCTTCCAGTTTTGTAATTGTTTCATTTATATCTGGTTATATGCCTAGTTGGAGCTGTGGTGGCTCAAGTGGTTAAGACGCTGAACTGCAGGCTGTGGAAGGTCAGTAGTTCAGCAGTTCGAGACCCGGGTGCCGCATGATGGAGTGAGCTCCCGTCTCTAGTTCCAGCTCCTGCCAACCTAGCAGTTCGAAAGCAAGAAATTGCAAGTAGATAAATAGGTACCACTTCGGTCGGAAGGTAACAGCGTTCCGTGCGCCTTGGTGTTGAGTCATGCCGGCCACATGACCACAGAAACGTCTTCAGACAGCGCTGGCTCTTCGGCTTTGAAACGGAGATGAGCACCGCAACCCTAGAGTTGGATTCAACTGGCTTTCGAGCAAGGGAACCTTTACCTTTTTATATGCCTAGTTGGGTCAAGTCTACAGGATCTCATTTTAAAATCTCTTGTCCAATAGTAAATATTAATCTTTGAAGATTAGGGTTACTGTAGTGTATTCAAAGCTGCCTTGAATGCATGATATGTTGTGAAACATCTAATTGAAATGCTATATAAAGCTTCGTCCTGGGCTAGGATCCAAATCCATCCAATCGTGTTACTAGCCCAGGAAGCACCTAACCAAGCACTTTCAAACAAGCTCCCTGAGCGGGAACATCCGTGATTGGTCCTTATGTGAACAACCTTATTGGTTGGTATTTGTACAGTGGGTGTGGCTACATTAGCTGGGAATGTTTCAAAGCAGGACAGCTGCAATGTAAAGGCTTTTCTGGCTATCAGATTTTGATCCGTGT
Source organism: Gekko japonicus (assembly GCF_001447785.1). Taxonomy (NCBI): domain Eukaryota; kingdom Metazoa; phylum Chordata; class Lepidosauria; order Squamata; family Gekkonidae; genus Gekko; species Gekko japonicus. Next base: position 549,490 of record NW_015168074.1, read on the forward strand.
TGTAGTTGTGTTCGAGTTGAAGAATAAAGTTGTGTTCTTGCTGAATCACTCTCCGACTGCTTTGTTAAGTGAGCGACTTAACAGTTACTAACTCCGATAGGATTACAGGTAGGGTTACAAAGTCTGGGCTGGGAAATTTCTGGAGATTTGGGGGTGAAGTCTGGGGATGGTGGGGTTTGAGGAGGGGAGGGGCCTCAGCTGGGTGTCACGCCAACGAGTCCACCCTACAAAGCAGCCATTTTTTCCTGAAGACTCTCTAGCATTTAACACCTCCAAATCTCTGTTACCTGCTTGGTTAAGGGGGAGAGCTTCACCCACCCATTTTCTCTCCTGCCAGATCTATTAGCATATGTATGAAGGGGATGTCTGTTATCTGGAGATCAGTTGTCATTCTGGGAGGTCTCTAGGCCCCACACGTAGGTTGGCAACTCTACGTACAGAACAACTTTGGTTTTCCCCCACTGCTCCTCCAGTGCAGGCGGTTGCAGAGAACAGGAGTAGGATTATTAGAGCAGAACAGACACTAGTGCCTCAGTTTTGGGAAACGCCTCAGATCCGAATCAAGTAGGTGAAAGGCTGGCTCCTTCCTTAACAGGATACTCTTTGTAAACCTAAGTCACACCAGCTTATCATGTTCCCAGTTCTTCACTGCTCAGCAGTTTCCGTTAACTATCACCAACAGCGGGGCAGGTGAACAAACTGTGGTTCTGGGGTCATCTGGCCCCTCAGTTGCCTGCCTTAAAATCTGTTAATATTTTTTTTTAGTAGATGTCATATATGATTTGAGATTAAAGGACACGGAGATTTGTGAAACAACCTCTTATATATAAAAAAAGTGATGGTATGCCATCACTTAAATTTCTCCTCCGGGGAAAAGCAGGAGTGATACTAAATAGATTTGGAAATACAGGAGTGTGCATGTCCGGTTTCCATTGACATCTTTAGAGATTTATAAATGCAATTTTATCCACTCGCTTTGAAAGACCTCACCTGTTTGAAGGGGGGAAAGTATGCTGTGCTTTGCCTTTTCTCTCTCTTTGCTGTTTGGCTGAGAAATCTGCGTAAATCACACAAGTCCCCCTGGCTTCTAAAGATTATTTCTCACCCCACCCTGTTGTTTTAGTTCTTCAGATGTCCGCCTCACACTGCCTTAAAGTCTTCCACTGTTGTTGATGCATTTTGTCATTTCAGCACATTTTCTGCTACATTTCACTGGAATCTGAAAAATGTGGCAGCTGCATTATCTGTGTCTCTGAGCAAGAGTGGCCCCCACAGCCCAGAGTCTCCAGATTAGTTTTGGTCTGTTCCCAAATAGGGTTGGGCTGCCTGAATGGTTTTTATAATCTAAGGCTGGTTGTCAGATGAAGTTTTGAAATTAATAGGGGGGAGAGGCAGTTTGGCCTTTCTCTGATTTCTTTCTTTCTTTCTTTCTTTCTTTCTTTCTTTCTTTCTTTCTTTCTTTCTTTCTTTCTTTCTTTCTTTCTGGTTGCTCCTTCTGTCTCCTCGTCGCCAGTCCTTCTTCCCTCCTTCCTATATCCCAGGGAACTCAAAAACAGCTTAGCAGCCTTGCCATGTTGTTATGTATTTGAATGTGTCTAAGTGAATATGCCTTTATGTTTCACTTAGCAGTCGCCAGTTTGGTGTAGTGGTTAAGTGTGCGGACTCTAATCTGGGAGAACCAGGTTTGATTCCCACTCCTCCACTTGCAGCTCCTGGATGACCTTGGGCAAGACATAGTTCTGATAAGAGCTGTTCTTGAAAAAAGAGCAGTTTCTGTCAGAGCTCTCTCAGTCCCACCTACCTCCCAGGGTGTCTGTTGTGGGGATGGGAAGAGAAAGGAGTTTGTAAGCCACTCTGAGACTCCGAGTGAAGGGCGGGGTATAAATCTAATCTCTTCTTCTTCTTGCTTATGTTGAATCTGATGTTCCATTGTATCCACTAGGGGTTTTCTTTTTGTTTTTGGTGTGCTGGTTACTCGGTAGAGTATGGATGATCAGGAACATAACCTTATCTGTGAGCTTCGTTGAATTACTTATATGATGAGCAGCAAATAGCTTAACTCATGCCCTATAAGGCTTTCCCAAGCAGTCTTCCCTCTCCCTTACCCCGTTCATGGGTGGGGTGGTAGGCTCAGCCAACAAGTCCACTACTCTCCTCACCAGTTCCAATGCAAAGTGCCAAGGCCAGCCACCGGAAGGGAAGAAGCCATCACCCAGCAGAAGTAGCCAGCACAGCATTTCATTTGACTGTATTTTACCTGAAATTAATTCTCTACTCGCAATTGCGTTTTGATCAATGAAGAGGAAGTGTGTAAGCATCAGGCTTTATTTCTATTTCTGTAGATAAGACAAGAACTGGAGACAAATTACACAATTTCGTTCGGAAGAAGGAACGTCGAAATGACACAGGACATTCCGGAGCACGTCGTTAACATCTTTTTGCTTCGTTTCAATTATTTATGCTGTATTTTGGCACCATATACTGTAAAGAAGATTGTATACATTATTGATTAATTATTTTAAAAAGTATATATTTTCTGATCTTTGCAGCACAGCATTATTTATCATAGTGCTTGGATCACAGTTGATTTCCTTGTTAGTGCAATTTTTCCACACTGTGTACCTTAATTTGTACACTCTAAGCACAGCAAATCAGTCAGAGGATCAGGGAGAAGGATAGACTCTCTCTCTGTCTCTCTCTGTCTCTCTCTGTCTCTCTCTATCTCTTACTCACTCACTCACTCTCTTCCCTCCCTCCCCCTCCCTCTCCTTCTCTTCCCCCCTCTCCCACTCCTCTCTCTCTATCTCTCAGAGAAAAAGCACCTGCATGGGTTTTGGAGAGACTCTAATCTGGGAGAACCGGGTTAATCCCCCACTCCTTCACTTGCAGCTGCTGGATGACCTTGGGCAATCCATAGTTCTGATGAGAGCTATCCTTGAAAGGGCAGTTCTTGAAAGAGCTCTCTCAGCCCCACCTACCTTACAGGGTGTCTGTTGTGGGGAGGGGAAGGGAAAGGAGTCTGTAAGGTGCTCTGAGACTCTGAGTGAAGGGTGGGGTATAAATCCAATCTCCTCCTCCTCCCTCTTTTCTTCCTCTTATGGATTCACTTATTGTATAGTCTGGTTTGCAGTATTGTGTGATCTATTGTTTTGCATGGGGCAGAACATTCTGGATTGACTTATTATCCTGTGGAATGTACCACTTTCTTGACAGATCTGCCCTTCATAGGTTTTGAATTCTGCTGGGGATTCGCTGGTTTCTTTTGAAGTAGAGACTCTCAGTCTTTTCAGTGCTTCCCATCTGTAAAATGTGTGCATTGTGCAGAAGGTGTTCTAAATGCTTCATGCTCAGATTCTTAATAATATGCCATGTGTATGCGTGTTGCACATGTGTACGGTGGAGTTCTCACCTTTTAATACTTTTTTTATGACTGTGGCAGAATTTAAATCGGGATTGTGGTAAATATATCCTTGTTGGCCAGTTATTATGTACAGGTATATTGTTTAGATGGAGCTGCGGTGGCTCAAGTGGTTAAGACGCTGAACTGCAGGCTGTGGAAGGTCAGTAGTTCAGCAGTTCAAGACCCGGGTGCCACAAGACGGGGTGAGCTCCTGTCTCTAGTTCCAGCTCCTGCCAACCTAGCAGTTCAAAAGCAAGAAATTGCAAGTAGATAAATAGGTACCACTTAAGTGGGACGGTAACAGCGTTCCGTGCGCCTTGGTGTTTAGTCATGCTGGCCACATGACCACGGTAACGTCTTCGGACAGCGCTGGCTCTTCGGCTTTGAAACGGAGATGAGCACCACAACCCTAGAGTCGGATTCGACTGGCTTTCGAGCAAGGGAACCTTTACCTTTACCTTTATATTGTTTAGAACTTCTGTGCACAAGAAATTTCTTGTGAGGGCCGGATCTAACATAAATGAGACTTGTTGGGCCGGGCCATGTGTGTCATAAAATGTAATGCCAGGTACCGGAGATATAAACTTTATAAAGGACACTAACACAAAGGTTTTTTTTTTTACTTAAAATAAAAACATGCTTAAAGCATGAGCACTCTTTCAATATTTTGCTTATTTAACTGTGTCTGATAACTGATACCTCTTGCTCTGAATTATTGCGTCAAAATGTCTGTGCTGTTGCAATCTTGAGTATGCTGTTCATGTGTGCATCTGTAAGCTGCAAACCTACAATGATGTAGCAGCAGCAGAACTGGAAGAAGAAGCAGAAGACAGCCAGTTCCACAGTGGGCCTCCGGGGCCCTATTCGGCCCATGGGCCACATGTTTGACACCCCTGGTTTAGAACTTCTGTGCACAAGGAATAGCTTAGATGAATGAGTGTTTTCTGTTCGCTCCCCTCTTTTATGACTCAGCTGTACTCTTCTGCACATGGAGCCTCAGTCATGCATATACCCTGCCCACCAAGATTTATGCCTTCCAAATAGGATTGCCAGCTCCAGGAAGGGGAATTCTGGGAGATTTCATTGCAGAGTTTGGTAAGGACAGGGTTTGGAAAGGGGGAGGGGCATAATGCCATAATGTCCAACACCAAAGCATCTGTTTTATCCACATAGTCTGTCGTCTGGAGGTCAGTTGTAATTCTGGATGATCTCCAGGCCCCACATGGAGTTCAGCAACCCTACTTGAAGAGTAGAGTCTTGTGCCAAAATGGAATAAGTGCTCATCCCCATTGTGACCGTCTCACAGTATGAAATTTAATTCTTTTTAAAGGACTCCTATGAATTTTTAAAGTGAGAAATCACATTGGGAAGAGTATATGTCAGATTGTAAGCAAGACCTTGGTAAAAGCGGTGGAATCACTACTCTGGGATAGCCATCTTTAGTATTTATATCTGATTAAGTCTTCCTTAAAGTCAGAGAAGCTGCGGTGGCTCAAGTGGTTAAGACGCTGAACTGCAGGCTGTGGAAGGTCGGTAGTTCAGCAGTTCGAGACCCGGGTGCCGCAGGACAGTGAGCTCCCGTCTCTAGTTCCAGCTCCTGCCAATCTAGCAGTTCGAAAGCAAGAAATTGCAAGTAGATAAATAGGTACCACTTCGGTGGGAAGGTAACAGCGTTCCGTGCGCCTCGGTGTTTAGTCATGCCGGCCACATGACCACAGAAACGTCTTCGGACAGCACTGTCTCTTCGGCTTTGAAACAGAGATGAGCACCGAACCCTAGAGTCGGATTCGACTGGCTTTCGAGCAAGGGAACCTTTATCTTTTCTTTAAAGTCAGAGAAGGGGACTTAGGCTGCAAGGCATATATGAACTTACGAATGGATAAATGAAAAGCCACACACACATATGACAAAAGAAAAAAGGAGGGGTCAAGGACTGTTTTAAAATCTTATTGTTTTAACACACAAACAGAGCATAATTGTTGTTATATGAACTGACAAAATGCTGGGAGAGATAGGGAAGTAGGCTTGCGAGGTCTCCCACTATGGTGGGAGACTTCCCGCCGGCAGCCATCATGGACCAGGAAAAAGGCAACGTCAGCTGTGTTGCTTTGTCACTTCCACAAGGTTTTCCCCATAAATGACAAAAAGTCACAGCCAACATCATATACCCCTACCACGGTTACCAACTTCTATGTGGGCCTGGAGATCTCCTGGAATTTCAACTTGTCTCCAGACTACAGAGATCAGTTCCTGTGGGGGGGGGGGAACCTGGCTGCTTTGGATGGTGGACTCCATGGCACCATCAGGCCAGAACTTTATAGCCAACTGATGCTATTTCAAGCTGTACCCTGCTGAGGCCCCTCCCCTATCCAAACCCCACCCTCTCCAGGCTCCACCTCCAAATATCCAGGATTAGCAACCCTACTCCACCATGTTCCCATCCCTATACTTCCTGCCGGTTGCCTGGCAACCTTATTGGGAAAAGAAAGAAAAATATCTGCAGATCCTGGGTCAGGAACTAACCTGAAGCATACTGAGATCCAAAGTGCTGAAGCCTAAAGTCGTTGTGGTCAATCAAACACAGGCCCTTTCTGGTATCCAGAAGAACTCTAAGCAACCCCTTCCCATATACTCCTCGAAGAGTGTTATGTTCAAAAGATCAATACCTCCTGGTTGTCCCTGGCCTGAAGGACTCCTGTCTTGCCTCAACCAGGGCCATGGCTTTCTCTGTCCTGGCCCCGGCCTGGTGGGACATGCTCCTTATTGAGACCAGTGCCCTGTGAGATCTTCTTCAATCCAGCAGGGCCTGTCTGTCACCCTTCTATTTACTGACCACTGAGAACTGGCCTTTAACTCGCTGCACCATCAGGCCAGAACTTTATAGCCAACTGATGCTATTTCAAGCTGTACCCATTGTTTTAATTGTTGTAATGTTTATCCTATTTTAAACTGAAATTGTATTTATTATAATGATGTTACCTGCCCTGAGCCTGCCTGTGGGATGGGCAGGATAAAAATGCAAAAAATAAAAGATCTGCTTAGTAAACCAGTTTCAGATTGTTCTCTTAGTCAGTTAAAAAAAAAAATAACTGCCACACACACACACACACACACACACACACACACACACTGGCTGTGTTCAGACTGGCAGTGTGCAGCGCTAGGGAGTCGCGTCAAAGAAGACCCGAAACAGACCCGGAACGGCTTGGTCATAGTATTCCCGTTCACACTGCAGCAAATTAAGCGGGAGGATACTGTGGAGGAAGCGCAAAGGAGTGTTTGCACTGTTGGCCCGTCCCTGGCGGGCTGTTAGCAGCTGTTTCTGCGCTCCACTGCATGCGCCTATGCGCATGGGCACCTGCTGCGGAAACAGACAGAACCTATTATCAACGACTGCGGGTTGTTCCCACCTTACAGCGCTTGCGTTCACACGTCAGGGAACCGGAATCAACCCACTCTCCACACGGTTTGCTACCACTTCCACCAGGTACTTTTAAAACTCGGGAGGGAAGCAGCACAAGACGGCTTGAGTACGGCTGGGGGACGCCGGACAGCTGTGCCTGTGTGAACCCACCCCTTTAATCCGGTAGTGAAATGCTCCTGAAACGTTTGGCTGTCGGGCCAAACTGCCAGTTTGAATGTGGCCACTCTCCCCCCCCCTCTCTCTATATATAAAATAGGTGCCACTACACGATTTTAATGTTTTTCAGATCCCCATGTATGATTCCAGGAGGTGTCAGCAAAGCACTATAAAAATGGAATATGCAACGGTGTCTTTTAGCATTTAAATCGTTCAGAGGTGGAAATGGCTATATTACAGAGTGATGTTCAGGAAAAGAAATACAGTGTCTGAAAGTATTACTTGCCCCTCTGATCTCGTGGCTGACATCTGTAATGGAGGGACAGGGCTTTTTTGCTGCACTTTCATCTAATGAATTAGTAGGGAGATACTGAAACATAATTTGTGGTGAAAAAGACCTCAGATCTTACTGCCAGCAGGAATAAAATAAGCTAAATAAGTCCACTTTGAAGATCAGAGCAGTGTGGAAAACTGCCAGGGCAAACAATACTTGCCCTATTTGAATTTCGGCACAGGGGCCTGTTAAATTACAACCCCTATGGTGCCAAAAGAACAAGCCAGAAAATGGTAGAAACCAAGCAGGCATGAAAGGGAGATGCTTAGTGCAGACATCTGGAGCTCTGAATGTTGAAGGAACTGGGATCATATCCATCTCTCAGTATGCTGCCTCATCCCTAGTGTCCACACAGAAGGAATCACATTTGTGCCTAGGGAGCCCCATCCAATCAGTGGGGGATCCCACATCCCCCTGCTTCTGTTGCCCATTGCTACTCAGAGCAGTGGGGGGAGGGGAATAAACCTTGCCACATTGCATATGGCACTATGTCACTCTCAGTTTAAGAAAAAAGAAAGAAAAAAGGACAGAGACTATATGGGGTAGCTCTAGAAATCGATGGAAACTCCATGGTAAAACCAAGTAGTTTCCAGTGATTCCTAGAGCTACCTATGTCACTACCGTTTTTTATCAGAGTTTTTTTTTTAATACCACAGCCTGCGATTTAGACCACCATATATGTGCCTACAACGCTGGCACTAGTTGCCAAGCAACCTGCCTGGCAGCTCTATCTGTGCCCCAACCACATGAGCTGTACTGTCCATAGATTGTGTGGTTGGAACCTATCCCTTTTAGAATCTGCACACATGGGTCTTTCTGCCACTGAGCAGAGGAGGGGGAGCCTCCCTCCCTCCCTTCGTTTTTTCTTTCTCAGATTTTAAGTCACCACTCCCTTGGAGGATCTCATGGCAACTTACAAAATTAAAACAATAAGGTAAATGCAAATAAATCTAAATATTAAAATATGTGACTATCACCATACCACTATTAGAACAGCCCAAACACATGGTTACCCTCCAAAGGCCAACCTAAATAATTCAGCTTTGCATGCCCTGTGGAAACTAAACAAGTGTGGTGTAGTGGTTAAGAGTCGTGGACTCTAAAATGGAGAACCGGCTTTGATTCCCCACTCCTCCACAAGAAGCCAGCTGGGTGACCTTGGGTCTCAGAACTCTCTCAGATACACCTACCTCACAGAGTGTTTGTTGTGGGGAGACTCAGGGGGTGGTGGAAGAAGCAATTGTTGTGGGTCAGGTATGCATTCCTTGCAGATAAGCGTGGGTCTGAATAGGAGAAGCTGAGTCGAGGGTTCAGCTCCAGAGTCCAGAAACGAGAAAGTCGTTATGAAAGAGTTGTCCAAGAGGCACAGTCAGGCAGTCCAAGGGTTACTCATGAGCAGAGATCACAGAACTGAGAAGTGAGGTCAAGAGCCAGTCCATGCGTCAATGAGCAAAGCAAGATCCAGTACAATGGTCACAGAGTCAGCAGTAAGATGACTTCTTGCTTCCATGCCTAACAGCCTCCCTTGGCTGGTTTTTATAAGCATATGCCTAATGGTCATGCTTGCAGCCAGCCTCTCATGAGTAATCCTGCAACTACTCAAGCAGCTGGTGTCAGTTCAGGAGGCGAGCACTTTGTCATCTCTCCGTAGTTCTGCTCATAGCCTCTGTCTGTGGTGCTCAAAGGGTGGGGGTGATACTGGAGGGCTGGAAATGATTAACTTCATTTTCCTAGCATGGCTTGCCCCCCCCCTGCCAGTGGGAAATCTAATCAGATATACTGAATTGAAGCATGGACAAAAAGAAATTCTTCTTTACATGACAAGTGGTTGAAATGTGGAATTCACTGCCAGAGGATATCGTAATGGCCACAGGAATAGACAGTTTTAGATGGGGATTAGATAGATTTATGGAGGATAAGTCCAAAGCTCCCTCTAAGCTGTGGAGTCTTGTGAGCAAAAATTCAACTTGGTGAGCTACTGGCATTAAAGTTGTGAGCAAGCGATTCAGCTACTGCATGAATTAGTTTGCTCTGGAGTCATCCTTCCCGAGCTAAAACAGAAATGTGTGAACCAGAGGCTAAAACACTGTGAGCTAGCTCACACTAACTCAGCTTAGAGGGATCACTGCTCTGGAGCCATCCTTCCTGAGCTAAGACAAAAATGTGTGAGCTGGAGGTTAAAAAAACTGTGTGCTAAGTCACATTAACTCAGCTTAGAGGGAACACTGGATACATCTATCAATTGCTCCTAGCCATGGTGACTAAAAGGGAACCTCCATATTCAGAGGTGGCAAACCTCGGAATCCCAGAGCCAGGATGCAACCCCAGGGGAAGGCCTTGGCCTCCATGGCCTGTTGTTGGCCCTCCAGAGGAACTGGTTGGCCACCGTGTGAGACAGGATGCTGGACTAGATGGGTCATTGGTCTGTTCTTATGTACATAATGTGAGATCATGCTGCTTCCCCAACCTTCTACGCATTCATCTTACACTCTCCAAAGAGCTGATGCATGTGCAAGCTGTATGCACATAAGCTCTCTCCGTGTGATCTGTACCTAGCCAAATTGTCAGGGTGCAAACCCATCTACTGAACCTTCATACATCCAGCTGCACTATGAATTGTGTTTGGCTTTAATCATGTGATGAATGGAAAAGGCTTGAACTGGATGTTTTGAACCTGACTAAAGAAACAAATGCTTTCCTGCTTTCCTGAAAGAAGGAATCCATTCAAAATCCATCTGTTCTGACAGGTTGAACTCTGTCACCCTTTTCCTCCTTGGTGGGCTTGTGCATAGTTGGAGGTTGAAGCTGGAGCTTTCAGTTTTGTGATTCTCTGGAGTGAATCCAGTGCATGGATGATGCACACCAAAGAGCTCCTTGTTGGATTGGAAGCAAGTTGCCTGGGGAGAGCTTGTGTTTAATATCTAATGGCTTATATAATTCTATGGGGGTTTTTTCTGTCTCCCAGATGTTTGCAGTTTTATTTGCTGCTTCTCTTCATGAATCATCACAGCAAAAGGGAGCCCACATTTTGACTGGTTGCCGCATCTCATGGTCCAGTTTAAGACATTCAGTTTAATTATCTGAATTGGTCAAGACGTTGACATTTCAAGAAGCAGATGAAAGGAACAGAGACGAATGCTGCCTAATGACATTTTCAAGGTCTCCCCTTCAAGCGTGGCTCCTGAACAGAACAGCTTGCAATGATTTAGCTATGGAAACAGATGAGTACATTACAGAGGTCAATGTGAACCCTTCAGAAAATGAGACAAGATGCTCCAGAAGTGTTTCTTCTAACTAATTAGAAGGAAAGCCCTTAGACCATTAGAGCCCAGTTATGTCAAAACAGATATTAGAAAGCACTTACACTGAAATACATCCAAGTGATGCACAGCACTGTTGGAATTAGCTTCAAGTCTCCATATTACATTCTCAGTTGGGAGGAACTGAGCCAGATAGTTCCAAAGTGACACACACACACACACACACCAGCAATAGGACTTACACTCAATTAGCTATGTCAACTAAATAAACGTTCGATGTCCAGAGGCAGAATACTTCTAAAGGCCAGTTGCTGGAGAAGAACAAAAACATGATGGTTCTTGCCTCTGCTCTGATTCTGAGCTTTTTGATGGGCCACATGTAAAAGAAATAGATCCTTGGTCTGTTCCAGAATGGTTATGTGCAAAAGAGTCTATGTACCAGTTGTTTGAAGCAACTGAAGCTTCAGAGTTGTCTTCAAGGGCCGCCCTATGTAGAGTACATCACAGTAATCAAACCTAGACGTTACAGGATCATGGATCAGTGTAGCCAGATGAGCTGAGTTTGGAAAGGACAGCCCTCTGTGGAAAGCATGAAGATGAAAGAAAGTGCTTCTAGCAACAGCGCTAAACCCTGTCCAAAGTTGGCAAATTAATCCCATCTAGAGTATTAGGTTTCCTGATTACCATTGTCCTGTCCTGTCTCTTAATTCAGTCTAAGCTTTTAAGTGAAAAGTTAATTAAAAGTTTTCATATCTGAAAAACAATCCAGGGTGGTGGTCACACGCGCAAGATAAAGGGGGGGGGGAGCAAGGCTATTTGCTCTGTAGGAATTTGACCTGCAGTTGTGCGACCACACAGTCCTTGGAAGCTTCAGGCACAGTCTACCACTGCATGATCAGATGCAACTAGGGATGTGCATTCAGTTTGTCCAAACCGAATGCACCCCCGAAAATGGCCCATTCGGGCCCCTTTCGGGCTGCTGTGGGCCGTTTCAGATTCTCTAATCTGAATTGGCTTCCCACTGAAATTGCTTCCGAAATTCGGTGGCAATTTGGCCCCATTATATCCTATGGGCCATTGAAGTCAATGGTGAGAACATAAAATATATTCTGGGGGCTGAAGGAGAGGGGGTTTGAGGGAGAGGTGCCAAACTCACAGGGTAGCTGCTGGGGCCTCTCCCCAAGATACCCACCTAAATTCAAGAATACGGGACCAGGGAGTCCAATTCTACGGGCCCACAAACAGGTTGCCCCCATCCCCTCCATTGTTCTCTATGGTGGGAACAGGAATTACTTTTTTCCACGGTGCTGTTAGTGGCTCTGAGAGGAAGGGAGTTTGAGGGAGAGGCTCCATATTTTCAGGGTAGCTTTGGGAGCCTCTCCCCACATAAACCTCCATGTCCCAAAGCAATTGGACCAGTGGGTCCAATTCTATGGGCACCCAAACAGGTCACCCCCAATACCTCCATTGTTTCCAATGGGGAAACCCAGCCAGCAGCACTTAAGGCAGGCAAGCAGGCAGGACCCAGCAGTCAGACTCTCCCAGAGAATCTCAGGGAAAGTAAACTGTCTTGGGAGGTGCTTGTTTGCCATGAGAACAAGTGGCACACTCCAGAACAAGTGGCACTGTGGCACTGCAAGCATGCCACAGTGCCACACAGAAACCCAAAAAGACCAATGGGGGGGGGGAGAGGCCAGTTTCAGCCAATTGCTGCATGCATGTGCAGCCTGCATGGTTGGTGGTGTGGCTTTGCACACCACCTTCCTTGCTTGGGAGGGGGGAGAGAGAGTCAACTCTACCCAACTCTATCCTGGCCTGACCTGCTACATCCCTGGACGTCTGGTTGCGCCATCAATTTACAAAGGGCAGGACCTGTATAAATGTTGTTCCTGTCTTGGCGTCTATCTCTGTCGTTGACCCTCCAGAGGAACTAGTTGGCTGCGGTGTGAGACAGGATGCTGGACTAGATGGACCACTGGTTCAATCTAGCAGGGCTCCTCTTAGGTTTTTATGTTCTTTAAAGGGCCTACAGTTCCAAATTTGGGGTATTTTCAAAGGTTTAAAATATCCAAACTATTGTTTCAAGTGTTCAAAAGAACAGACCACATTTCTTTTAGCACTTTGCAATCAAAATTGAGAGCACTCAAGTGTCCTCAGTTGTTGTATTCTACCTGCTGAAGCTTCTGGTTCTCAAGAGCCGTCTCAGGGACAAGGCAGCACAATCTCTCCTCTCAAGGTACCAGTAGGATGAATTAAGGTTGCCACGGTCTCCCTAGAAAGGGCTGCAGTCTTCTTGCATATATCTGAGGCTTATGGTTCCTCCCCCTCAGAGGATTTCTATGTTTGTGCGTTGGGTGAGGTAGGGTTACCATACCTGAAAAGCAAAGAAGAAGACATCTTTCTCAACTGACTAGAAGAAGAAGAGAAGAGATTGGATTTATACCCCGCCCTTCGCTACCCAAAGGTGTCTCAGAGCGGCTTACAAACTCCTTTCCCTTCCCCTCCCCACAACAGACACACTGTGAGGTAGGTGGGGCTGAGAGAGCTCCGACGAGAAAGTGCTCTTTTTCAAGGACACCTCTTATCAGAACTATGGCTTGCCCAAGGTCATCCAGCAGGTGCAAGTGGAGGAATCAAACCCGGTTCTCCCAGATTAGAGTCCGCGCACTTAACCACTACACCAAACCACTACTTCAAACATGTGAGCACCATGACAAATCTCATTTTCAATACCCCTCCTATTGAGGCTGTGATAATTGTTACTAACTAGGAATATTCCTAACCTTCCAAATCAAAAAGAGGACATTTTCATTAGTTTTTAAAAATGACCCCCAAAGATAATGGACACCAAAAAAAGAGGACACGTCCTCTAAAAAGAGGACATCTAGTAACCCTAGGTGAGTTGAAGCATGAAGTACTATTGTACTAAGAGTCTATAGCAATGGTAGGAATGTATATATGTTAAGCAGCATTCCGCAAGGCCGTTCCTCTTAATGGTGCAAAAGAGCTCCATTCTTCCAGCTTTGCTTTTTGCGATTGGAAGTTTCACTGAACCATTTATTTTTATGATTGTGTCTCAGAGGAAGACCAAATAAGGGAACAGAAGAAAAAAAAAAGAGTTCTCACAATTACTGAGCCAAGCTGTTTCCAAAAAAATATTTTGGATGGGAAAAAGAAAGAATACTCATGGAAACCAAAAGCTTCAGGCAAAATAATTTTATGCCTAGATAGTTAGAAGAAGAAAAGAAACATGCAAACAAACAAAAAAAGTGAAAAATGATCCCTCAGATCTGTGCCTTAAAACATATAGCTAGGTTTTGACATAATGATTCATGTTTGGGTATTCTCCTGGTTGGATTATGGCAATGCCTCATGTGTGAGGCAGCCTTTGAAATCCCAGGGGTTTATTTTCAATAAATATTTATCCATACTTTTGTGTGGATTTATTTTTTGGCCTTCTGGCATTACCTTTTACAATTAACTCTCATTCTGGAACAGAACTGAGCAGAAATAAAACCTGGTCTGTATTGACCATAATGGATTTAGGACGGGGGTTCTCAGCCTTTTGAGCTTGTGGGCAGCTTTGGAATTCTGACACAGGGTGGTAGGTGCAACCACAAAATGGCTGCCTCGGGAGGCGGTGCCAAGCCCTAAATGGCTGCTGTAGGAGGTGAAGCCACACACACAGAAGAATACTGACTGCATAGAATAAGAGGGATAATTTTAAAAAAATACACTGGGAAAGAGGAGTGAGACAGAATAACACCAACATCGTGGTGGCAGCTGCTGCCGCTGAAACAATGTTTTTTTAATCTGCCCAGCCAATTGGATCTCCAGTGGCCAGTCAGAAGGCCTGCTGGGGCAACCCAAGATGGGTTGCCCCGTTAGAAGCCTTTATCCAACCAGCTGTTATAACAATGACTATGAAAGAAAGCTACCAAACTTTATTAAATAAACATAATGAACTTAAAACAGAAGAAAAACTTAGACAAGAAAATAATCTATCATGGTGGGAGCAGATAACATTACGGGATAGATACAAGAAAGATATGACAAGAGGTTTTGAAGACCAAAATAATGAACTTGACAAGATCTGGCTATCCTCGAACGATAAATTAGTACAGAAACTATATAGATTTCTGTTAAGGGATTATGAACAGGATGAAGAAATTAAATCTGTAATGATCACTTGGATGAAAGATATAGGAAATGAATTAGAGGAAGAAAAATGGGCTGGTATATGGAAGTCAGTCAAATATATGAGAGCGGTAGCATATAAAGAGAACGTTTATAAAATGTTTCATAGATGGCACTGGGCTCCAGATAAGCTAGCCAAATGTTATGAGGGATATCCAAATTGGTGCTGGAAATGTAAAGAGTGTAAGGGGACTTTCTATCATATGTGGTGGGAATGTGACAAAATGCAAAGTTTCTGGAGGATGGTTAGAAAGGTAATTCAAGAAAGCCTGGGGGAAAAATCTAGCGTTAAAACCCGAAATATACCTGCTAAATATGATACCGATAGAATATAATAAACAAGATGCGTATGTATTAAGCTATATCATAACAGCAGCTAGACTGCTAATAGCTCAAAAATGGAAAGCTGAAGTTATACCTACAAGGGAAGAATTAATACATAAATTACTGGAACTAGCTAGAATGGATAACTTAAGTCTAATGATACAAAATAAAAAAGAAAAGGTACACGAAAGGAGGTGGGAAAAAGTATATATGTGGATAGAAAAACTGATAGAAAATTAGTAACCCCAACTTGTAAAGAAAAAACAAGAAATGAACGACTCTGATTTATATGTAACTTGAACAGATGAAATGTTTGTATATATAAAGTTCAATAAAATAAAAAACTGTTTAAAAAAAAAAGAAGAAAAAAAAGGCCTGCTGGGGAAAAGCCATACCCGGAACCCATGGACACCACAACGAGGACCCCTGACTTAGGAGAACAAAAGTAAAGGTAAAGGTTTCCCTTGCTCGAAAGCCAGTGGAATCAGACTCTAGGGCTGCGGTGCTCATCTCCGTTTCAAAGCCGAAGAGCCAGCGCTGTCTGAAAACGTTTCCGTGGTCATGTGGCCGGCATGACTAAACACCAAGGCACACGGAACGCTGTTACAAAACAGGTCCCTTTTTCCCTTGAGTGCTGAGGCTTTCCAAAGAGTCTGCTAGGAAGGGTCTTCAAGTATTTCTGAATATTTGTTTTATTTTATTTAAAATATTTGTATGACTTCCCACCAAACTTAATGTCAGGCAGTAAACAGTTTAAGCATTAAAACTGTCTTTAAGATACAGTTAAATCATGCTCCTATATTGCTTCAAGATGGAAATCCCACCTAGCCCCCACAATTGACCTCTGGTTCACAAAAGTTTGGGACCTTTTCATATTAGAGAAGATCACAGCTCACTTACGGCATGTGGAACAATTTCCCAGGGAATCCACCTTCCGTGAGAAATGGCTCCCTTTCTTTGAAACGATAACCAAGAATGACATTCAACCACACAAACAAATATACCTCAAACTACTTTACACTTAAAACGTATGTTCTCTATATTCCTTATTTCTGTAGTAGGCTGGCTGTGTAACACTATACTAACTATATTATCACAGATTGAATCTGAAGCTGTTTTGTGATATCAGCAGTTTGCTCGTTTCTATGAACAAAACTTTCACTATTCTATAATTTACAAAGTTGTGTATCTACCCCCAGTTTGGATTGTTCTCTACTTATTCACTCGTGTACTTTAATATGTGTATATGCTTTTTCTGTGCAAAATTAAATAACAAGTTAATGAGTAAACAAAAAAGATACAGATAAATATAAAATAATTAAACCAAAACTGATAAACACACAAACAGGGAGGAGGGTCAATGAGATTTAATGAGGGAACACCAGACATAACCAAAAAGACTTCAACTAGTGCAAGAAAATGAAGGAGACAGACGGATTTCCCTGGGGAGGGAGTTGGAAAATTTTGGTGCCATGACCAAGAAAGACCTTTTGTGGGATGCCGCTTGTTTAACCTCAGATGTTGGTGGTGGGTATCGAAAACAGGGTTTCCAGAGGTGACTGGAGGGGTCGGGTTGGTTGGATCTGAAGAGAAAGCTCCAAATCATTGCCTGTTTTCCATACAGGCATTCAGGGTATTCGAATAAATCAGAAATCAAGGGACAAGATCAGACAGAACTACTTCCATTTCTTGTTCTCCCTTGTATTACCTCACTGTTTACATTTCATATAGAGCAGGAAGCTATTTCCTATCATTGGATTTCCTTGGTTGTTGTTGGTTGGTTGTTGATGATGATCAACTATGGCTGAGTTCAGACTGGCAGTTTGCCCCGAGATAGGCATGTGTGAGGAATGTTTCACAAGCAGATTAAAGGGGCCATTCACACAGGCACATCTGTCCAGCATTCCCCACCCGTACTCAACCCGTCTTGTAGCGCTTGCCTCCCAGGTTTAAAAGATACCTGGTGAAAGTGGTAACAAACCCTGGAGAGCCCATTTATCCCGCTTCATTCCACTTCCCGGAAGTGTGAACGCGAACCATTAAAAGCCGGGAACAGCCCACGTTAATAATGTGCGCCGGCTGTTTACGCTGACTGACCTCCTAGCCTCACTCTGGCACCAGGAAGGTGCAGGTGATTGCCTTGAAGAGGAGGTAATGATGTGGCCGGATGTGCCTATGGCCCACAGTGGCCGGATCCTGCCCTATTTGCACATACATATTAAATTGTGGACAAGTCATCAGTATGATCTGATGAGGTTTTAGTTTTCAAGAAACTTAAGTTCTATTTTCTTTTCTTTTTTCTTTCTTTTTTAAGTTCTATTTTCAAATGCCTGATTTGTAGAAGTGGAATAATCATTATGCCACATACGGGGAGGGGGGGGGGGCTTAGGTGTTTTGGCAGCCTGGGCAAAGGCAACTTGGATGGGGCCCACACACCTTTGGGGGTTTTTTTATATTGCCCTTCTTCCAAGGAATGGGTGCATGTGGGAGGAAGCCACTGTCATAGGGCAGTGACCCCAACCAGGGTTCCCTGAGTTAGTGTGAGCTAGCTCACAGTTTTTTAGCCTCCGGCTCACACATTTTTGCCTTAGCCCAGGAAAGAGGGCTCCAGAGCAAACTAATTCATGCAGTAGCCAAATCGCTCGCTCACAACTTCAATGCCAGTTGCTCACAAAGTAGAATTTTTGCTCACAAGACTCCACAGCTCAGAGGCAGCATTGGCCCCAACCAACCCCAGATGAGGTGGGCAGGCATGAGCTACCACCTGCCAGAGAATATGCCACAAACAAGGTAAGCAGGTGTCTTCTGGTGGCCCCTGCCCCATGCAAGGCAGGCGGGTGCCAGGCGGAGGCCTCCAGCCTACACAAAACGGGCATGTGTGAGCAAACAGACTTCATCCTGGGTGAGCCAGGCAGGAGCAACCATAAGCTCCTGGCTCTTACTCCTTCTCCCCTGTCTTGGGGAAGGGCCCTTTTTGCTTCCCGGTCTGATCCTAGCTCCAGCTGTTTTCCCTTGGTTGGTCCTGATAAATGACATTACACGGAGCGTTCTCTCACACGAACACCTGAAGCTGTCTTGTCCTGAAACAGATTATCGATCCATCAAGGTCAGTGTTGTCTACTCAGACTGGCAGCTGCTCTCCAGGGTCTCAGGTGCAGGTCCTTCACATTACTCATTGCCTAGACCTTTCAACTGGAGACGCCAGGGATTGAACCTGGGATCTTTTGCATGCCAAGCAGAGGCTCTTCCACTTAGCCATGCCCCCTCCTCTTTTTTTTTTAATTGATGACATTGGGTATAAGTGATTAACTGATTAATCATTTTTGAGTCTAATCTGATAAATACAAAGACTTAAATACAAGTGTCCTGGCTTCTTTAATAGTTTAAAGTACTAATTTTGTTATTATTATTTAAAATCATAGCATGGCTGTTCGCAACAGTTGCTTTTTTCCCCTCTGTTGACTTTTTAATGTTTAGAAAAATCCGGCTATGTAATTGAATCATTAGAAATCTGAATTGAGGGATTCACCTTCAACCCCAGCTCCTCCAGGATGAGATAATAACGATGTATGAGGGGAAACTGAAGCCGAATGCAAGGAGAAGTGATTATTATCGCCCAGATGTTGATTACTGCTTATTCATTCATGAACTGAATGTCAGCTGCTTGCACTCGATGCAATTTGAAAACATCTTGAATACTTTAATTTGCTTCCACTCTGTGGACAAACTGCCTAAAGAAATATCATCAATTGTTACCTAATTCTTGTTCAACACGATCTTCAGATGCAAACAGGATTTTCTCAGCAGAACATTAGGGGTAGGCAATTTTCCCCAAATGCTTTTCTCCCCTCTTCAATGAAGACTAGCTGCTTTCTTGTCAGTCTCAAGACAGCAAGGAGGTTGTGGTGCCATATGGTTTACAGTCCCATCTGTATCCCCCAAGGAGAGGCTCGACTCTCACAGCAAATGAAAACTTGTTTGGCGAAAAGGTTAAAGTGGCACCCAGATATATATATATATATAATATCAGAAGTTTCTTTTTGACTGATGCTCTCAAGCTTATTTCCCAGCTGCTCATGTCAAATCTTTTTTGCTATTATGGGAGAATGGTTTTAACTTGAGGGGAAGTTATACATTTCTAAATGCACCAAACAAGTCCATTCTGTGGGAACAGCAGAGGATTGGTGCTGTTGGCAGAATGCTGTCGAGGGGTTGAAAGAGCTTAGTTGACTTCCTCAACCCTTCTGCAAGGCCTTTCAAAACTTTTATTGGGCAGTGCTGTGTTTTCCCCTGAGCATCCTTCAGCACATTCATAGCCTACATCCCATTCTGCTTACAATGTGGTTGCCTTCTCGTCTCTAATCCATCACACGGGGTCACCTTAGAGAACCAGGTGGCTGCAGTGGTTTGGAGTGCTTTTGCCCAGCTTCAGCTGTTGTGTCAGCTGTGTATATTCTTGGTTCAGTCAGATCTAGCCACAGTGGTCCATGCTCTAGTTACGTCTGGACTGAACTACTGCAGTGCTCTCTACTTGGGGCTACCCTTGAAGAATGTTCGGAGGCTGCAGCTAGTGCAGAACACTGTGGCTAGGGCCAGCGATTGAGGCAAGTGACCCCGATATTACATCAAATACACTGGCTACTGATCCACTCCTGAGCCCAATTCAAGGTATTGTTTTTGCCCTTTAAAGCCCTACGTGGCTTGGCAGCTGGGTATCTGAAAGACCATCTTCTCACATATGTTCCTGCCTGGGAATAAAGATAATAGGGAGGGGCTGTCCTGACTGCCCCATCAATCAAAGAAGCTTGTTTAGTGGGTAAGAACATAAGAGAAGCCAATGGCCCAGCCAGTTCAACACTCTGTCACATAGTGGCCAAAAATACCAGGTGCCATCAGGAGGTCCAGCAGTGGGGCCAGGACACTAGAAGCCCTCCCACTGTTGACACCCCCTCCCCAAGCACCAAGCGTATAGAGCATCACTTGCTCCAGAGTCCCTATCTATACCTTGTGGCTAATAGCCACCAATGGACCACTGCTCCATATGTTTAACTAATTCCCTCTTGAAGCTGTCCATGCTTGTAGCCGCCACCTCCTGTGGCAGTGAATTCCATTTGTTAATCACTCTTTGGGTGAAGAAGGACTTCCTTTTATCTGTCCTAACCTGACCACTCAGCAATTTCATGGAGTGCCCACGAGTTCTTGTATTGTGGGAAAGGGAGAAAAGTACCTCTACTTTCCTCATAGGGAAAGTGTTCCAACCCTTTTATCATTCGAGTTGCCATTTTCTGCACTTTTTCCAAAGCTATAATGTCCTTTTTAAGGTGTGGTGACTAGAACTGTACACAGTATTCCAAATGAGGTTGCACCATTGATTTATATAGGGGCATTATGATATTGGCTGATCTGTTTTCAATATCCTTCCTAATAATCCCCAGCATAGCATTG
>NW_015168074.1:571344-571482 GCF_001447785.1 Gekko japonicus
GCCACAGCCTGTGTTCCCTTTTATCAGCCTCACTGAGACTAGCTTTCCACCACTTAAAATAATTCTTTTTACATTTTACAGCTTCCATTAGTTTGTTTGTTAACCATGCAGGCTTTTTTCTATACCTATTTGTATATG
>NW_015168074.1:571965-583093 GCF_001447785.1 Gekko japonicus
GTCCATGGTTGTAGCACCCACCACTTCCTGTGGCAGTGAATTCCATGTGTTAATCACCCTTTGGGTGAAGAAGTACTTCCTTTTATCCGTTCTAACCCGACCGCTCTGCAGTTTCATGGAGTGCCCACATGTGCCACACCCCCTGTGTCAGAAGGCAACACCCACCACTCAGGCTCCACTGGACTGTTTTGGCTTGCTAGCTATTGGGGGGGAACATGCAGATCTGCCCTCACAGAGGAGGGAGAGCTTGTACCTGAATAAAACTTGGTCTTAATGGTGCCACTGGACTGTTTTAGGCCAGGGGCCCGGGGGGGGGCCTCTGCAGCTTACCTGGCTGCTTCTTGCTCTGACTGAGGGCTGCTGGGAGCAGGGGGTGGGGCTTGTTGCATGTGCCCGCCCCCTGGGCTCTTTACTGCCAGAGCTGCGCTCCTGTAGGAAATGACCCCTGTTTCTGTGAGATCCCTTGGCATACCTTTATAGCAGAGTAAAGAGCCACCTTCTCGGTGACATTAGATGAGAAATCAGAACAGTCCCTCATCCTAAGTAGAACAGAATGTAAATGCATATAACGTAAATCTGTATACAGGTGACAATAGGGAAGAACATGAGTGATTGACTCAACATGTTTTTGATTACAAGGGCTGTATCTGGCTGAGTAGGCTATCATATGGAATCTGCCATAAAAAATAGCAGAAGACATTGCATTACATCTGGGAAGGGAAACGATACACTCAAGACAGCTGCTGTGGCACCTGCAAAGAAGATAGACATGGGGCTTCTCAAAACTCAGTGGGGAGCAGGTTTTGTTGGCCTGACTGAATAACTTTTGGTGTTCAATGTCGAACATTCTGTTTTTAATTTGATGAAATGCAGCAGAGAAAGTCAGCACAGACAGTGATTCTATACATAAGCCCGTTGCTTTAATTTTCCCCTCGATATATGCTGACCAGTTTGACATATTGGATTGGGAGGGCATTTGAGAGATAAAGCTTTTCAGTAGCAGCCCCATTAAGGAACAACCTCCCCATGGCGATGAGCCTGGCCCCCTCACATTTGATTGTTAGGAGGCTGTTGAAGATGATTTTTTAAAGGACCACATTCAGTTAAGTTTATTAGCATTCCCGAATCATAATTTCAACATTTGGTTTTTATGCTTTTGTGTATTTTATCTATTTTGTGAGCCACCTTGCGCTTCCTAAGGGATGAATGGTGGGCCATAAACTTTTAAAATCGACAAATAAAATAACACACTGTCAGAACCCACAGCCAACAACGCAGTACACACATTCAGGAACGGTTATACTTTTATTGCAGAGCTATAGATGCAGTAACATAGGCACTGTTAAGAATGGCGATGGCCCCATGGGCATAATAGGATATAGGGTATTCATATGCACCCCCCCCCCAGTACTGGCCAATTAGGCGACCTCCCGTGCACGAGCTAAGGCTTAGAAACCGTTAGGTAGCTGAAGCTGAGAACTAACAATCTCCCACGGCACCTAATGAAATCCCAGACACTGGTACTCATTTGCATATTAAGTGACACACCCCTAATGTAGCCAATCCTCCAAGAGCTTACAGTAGCTCCTGTAAGAAGAGCTCTGTAAGCTCTTGGAGGATTGGCTACATTAGGGGGTGTGGCCTAATATGCAAAGAAGTTCCTGCTACAAGAAGAGCCCTGTAAAAAGCGTTTCGGCACACAGCAGAAAAAGCACAGAAAGGAATGCAATAGCAATTAACCTGAAAGGAAAGCAATAGCAATTAACCAGACACAGACCAACCTCCCCAACTTTCATGGCAGCATAGCTCACACACACACACACACACACACACACACACACACACGGTTTTGTGCAGTGCTGAGCAACTGCTTAAGTGGTCTGTATGAAAGGATGCCCCCTTTCTCTTGTAATGTCAAAAATAAACGATACACTCAAGAGATGCCGGGTCATGGATGCACGATCTGACTTGCTTCAGATGTGTGTCAGGGCAGAGAGATTACTTTAAACAGTGTGCATTTGCTCGGTGCTGCAAGGGGGGGGGGGAGTTTCCCGGTTTCACTCCCACCTCGCTTTCACCAGTGGAAAGGCTGGGGAGGATGGCTTTTTGCCCAGGGCATGTGGAGCCAGAGAAAAGGGGTGCACCTCATCACCTCTCCCCAACCTTCTGGTTTGCTGGGTCCTCACCTGGGCTTGCAGACTCACTTCTGATGCATAAGATGGGGGCGAGGGCGTCAATGATCATGCAGGCGTAGGCAGCAGAACACCCAGCACAGGTCTATAATTTGCAACACTTGGGAGTCGGGTATAATACCCTCTTCAGATTCCTTGACTCCTCCCACTGCATGAAAGCTTTTCACTCTTCCTTTTTTTTTTTTTGAAAATTATTTTTATTTTTTGTCCACATTTTGAAATACATAGTAACATAAGTTTAACCAATTTGTTGTGGAACTATAACTTTGAAAACAAACATAAAAAACATAACATTACATCAAGTTACATTAAAGGTGAAATTTTCTCAATAACAAGTTTGTTCTAAAATATAAACCTAAACAGGTAACGGTAGTTTATTGAGGGTAGTCTGATGCTTAAACGACCTAGAAGGAACAAACCTTTGGTCTAAACAAGGGCGCTTAGTGGCAGCAGTGAGGTGCATGCTGTCAGGGTAAGGGATGTGTCTTATTCAGGTATACAATAAAAGTTTGAATTTGACGTTTCGTATGGTTTCCCAGTCGAATTTGTCAATGCCTATTGTTTCTAATATTGGGTACCAGATGTTGAGGGGGGCTTTTCACTCTTCCTGGCAGCAAGACTGGACCAAAGTTCCCAGTCCGCATATACTGTATGTTGAAATGTATTTGTATAACTCGTGCTTTACTGGACACCCATGAGAATAAAATGAAGAAACATTTGGATACTGCCAAGAAGCAAGGATTCCATAAACAGAATTGTCCTGAATTCTGTCCTGCAGTGGCTTGACTCTGCCTAAGATGTCAGAGGACTGAAGGATTTCCATCCATAGAGTTGGAAATTGTCCACAGTCTTCCAGGTCATTCCATTGCTGACCTAAGAGTTGCAGTTCTCAAAAAAAAAATAATCAAGGCGAATTACAACACAAGATTGTTGAAGTTGAGTTAATTTGCAGGTTCAGAACAATGAGCCCCCCTCCAGGGCTGAATAGGGACATTGGATTCTTTTCTCACTACAGATGCCAGTTTTCTGCTCCCAAGCATTTCCCCTCTGCTCTAATCAAGCTGATTACAATATGCATTATACCTTTGCATCCTTTATAAGCATTCTTTATGACACCCCTCCCACCTTCTGGCTGGGATAAAAAGACACACAGTTTCATTTTCTACTTGTTTCTGATGAAGGGAGCTTTGACTCTCAAAAGGCTATAATCCGAAACTCTATAATGTGCTACTGGAACTCAAATCTCATTATTCTGCTGCAGACCAACATGGCTACTCTCTGAAACCATCCACAGAGTGTGACTTCCCCACTTACTCCACCCCTCTGTACCCCAAAATGCCTCCCAAGAGATGAGGGATAGCTTGGAGGAGAACTTGGTCAGGTGCTGCAGGAAGGTAGAAACTGGTGAAAAAATTAGCCAGGATCTAGTGCAATATGTGCAGTGTTATGGATCTTGGACATTATGTGATCCATCTATGATCTTCAGAGACCATCTAAACTGTCTGTTGAGTACACACTGAATGTTACAATGAGAACTAATTGTTAAAAAGTGAAGCATTCCCATTTGTTTTCAGGCTGGATTTATATTAGTTTTGCATCGACCCCCCTCCTGCTTCATCAAGTCCTTAATTAGTCTGGAGAAAAAAGATTTAAATTACGGGATGTCCACTGCTGCTGAGATGTCAGTTGCAATTTAACATAATTAGCAGATTGATAAGGACTTTTTTAAAAAATGCATCATAGATTGCCCAGTGGGATACCAAAGTTAGATTTACTGTACTTCAAATCAGTTTTTGTTTTGTGATTAGTGGGAACCAGAGTTGGTAGCATTTTCCAAACTTTGTTTATTCCATGGTATTACGGCATCCATTCGAGAATGATTAGATAAGATGAAATCACTGTTGCTAGACAGCCAAAACTCTGTTCCCTCTGCTGGGGAAAAAAAAATCTTACAGTGAGCCGCCTCTATTGCTTTGCAGAGTTTAAGTAATTTGAATTTTGACCTGGGTTACGGTAATCAGGTATTAATGGCATTTCAGTCTCAATGATAGTCAGGAGTGGGACTCTCCTTGCTTCACAGAACCTTTCTCTTTCTGGCTGCATTCAGACAAGAAACTAATCCCTCCATTGGCCCGGCTTTAATTTGATCCAGATCTTTTTCATCCAGTGGTTCATGACCAGACAGCTCCCCTTACTGTGCATACTCCACGGTGGATTGTCTAGACGGTGTCCACCTGAAGGAGCCATGCGGTCGGGTTTTTTTTTTAAATCTGTTTGTGCATGCGCATCTGCGCCTCAACGTGTACTTGTTTTTCCATGCATGTGCATAATTTAATGGTTAAAGCACTGCCAGTGGTACCTCCCTCTAGGTACCTTTTTAATTAACACTGTTCATAAAATTCACGGGCAATTAAGAAACATGAAATTGTCCGGGACGTTTGAGCAGAGCTCTGCACCTATCACAAATATACCTGCTTATGCGCACATCACTAAGAATTTTTAAAAATGGCGCCCACTCGGGATGGTCTGACTCCAGACCATCCCGACAGGAGGATTGCGCGCTGGAATGATCAGATGGGGGAAAGTCTGCCATTGGCCAGTCAGCAAGCATTAGCCCTGGACTTTAACTAGTATCTTTTAAGTATGACTCCCTGGTGGGGCTGAACGGGCTGATCATGGAAGCCGCATGTTTCCCAGATGTCAGTGTCTCATGCCTGGCATGGATCTAAAGACCCATCTGACCGCCACCTCTCTCTCTTTGTGGTCTTGTGTGGTTTCTGGGGTTACTTCTGGGGCCAGATTGCCTAACACTGGTCTTCCTTTCCTCATTTAAAGGACTCACAGTCCCTTTAAACACCTTCCAGGTGAATTTGCCATTTGGAGAAGGCATTTAAAGGGTCTGTGAGCTATTTAAATGCCTTTGGAGTTCAGCTGCGGCTTGCAAAAGGCATTTAAAGGGACCGCGTTCCATTTAAATGCCTTTTCCCCTTCCATTGGAAACAATGGAGGAGGGGAGCACCTTCTTTAGAATTAGACCCCCTTGTCCCAAATAATTTTTGGGTTATCTGGGATCGGCTGTACTGGGTTGCCTCAAATGTATATTTGGCTGAAAAATAGGGCTTTTTTAAAAAAATCAGACATACTGAATGCACCTGAGTTCCTGAGCATGACAGAAGACAGGAGGTCCTGGCGTGATGTGGTCCATGGGGTTGTCAAGAGCTGGACTCGACTGTGTGACTGAACAACAACAACAACTGAATGCATACCTTTATTCAGTTTCCTCATTTGGTTTTCATCGGGGTAAGATGTTACATAATGATGGGCAAGCATGCATGATCCATTATCGTGATTATATTTGTTGAACATCAGCATTTCCACTGGTAGCAAATACAGTGGCTCAACTATCTATCTGTATCTGACCATACTGCAGTTGTGGTTTGACGACTACACCAGTTACCTATGTGCTCTCAGGTGAACTGTAAGGTGCTGGTTGTTATCTTTTAATGCCTTGAATGATTTCCGACCCACATATTATCCTAACAGATCACCTCTCCTGACATGTACTTCTTTGCCACCTCACATCTGACCAGCATGCTTTCCTGGGGGTTCACTTTCCCCTATTTTCCCCTGGTATTCATGAGTAGTTGGATCTTCCTTGCTTATAGTCAGTCCTCTGGAATCCCCTGCCTCATGGGGTATGACAGACTTCAGCTGTGGCCTTCCAGGAAGGCTTCCAAGGCAGTTCCTTTTCAAAGGGCTTTTGGTTAAATGTTAGGTTAGAGAATGATTAAGGCTAGTTGGAACCTTTGACAAAGGTTGTTCAAATAAGATCAGTGACAGCAGGTTAGTTCTCTGAATAGTTGCTCCCCAGTATGCATCTTCCTCTGTGTCATGGAGGTGGTGGATAGTAATGCATGTATTTTTTTTTCTTGAGTGGACTCTTAGGTGATTCAAGGTGGCAAGGATACTCAATGTCTCTGTACATGACATTAAGTTTCATCCGATTTATGACGACCCCAGCAAGGGGCTTTCAAGGCAAGTGAGACGCAGAGGTGGTTGGCCATTGCCTTCCTCTGCACAGTCTTCCTTGGTGGTCCCCAATCCAAGTACTGATCCTGCTTAGAGTCCAAGATCTGATGCGATTGGGCTATACTATAGCCTTTCCACATCCCAATGATACCCAATAGCTCTCTCATCAAAATCGGGGCCAAAGATGCCCAATTCATGACTCTCAAAAGGAAATGTGTTGTGCTCATTTTTGCAGCGAGGGCAGTGGCTCCTCTCTGATGGACGAATAGTTGCCGAGAACTTCCCCCCAATTTGGTTGAAGACAAATTACGGGTGGAAATGTCTTTCCCTTTTAAACCCATGGAGGAGGAGGAGGGGGAAGAGGATATTGATTTTATACCCTGCCCTTCATTTGGAGTCTCAGAGTGGCTTACAATCTCCTTCCCTTCCTCTTCCCGCAAATGGCTGAGAGATTTCTGAGAGAACTGCTGTTAAAAGAACAGCTCTGAGAGAACTGTGGCTTACCCAATGTCACCCAGCAGCTGCATGTGGAGGTGTGGGGAATCAAACCGGGTTCTCCCAGATCAGGGTCCACGCTCCTAACCACTACACCAAACTGGCTCCTGAACCGTAACCTAATAGAGAAGAATCCAAGATTCAGATTACCGCACCTGAATCTTCATGAAGTTTTGGCTACTGTGGAGTAAGATGATTTGATGCCAAGCCCAGGGACCAAGTATTTCATTGTGAGTGATGAAAACTCTTTCTTGAGGTAGCCACTGCACCTGGTAATTATATAAGGACAAATGAGGGTGCCATGAGGATTCATGTAAGGCATCTCGTTTCCTCCCTATATCCCCCTTCCCAGCCAGTGTTCCCTCTAAGCTGAGTTAGTGTGAGCTAGCTCACAGTTTTTTAGCCTCCGGCTCACACATTTTTGTCTTAGTTCAGGAAAGATGGCTCCAGAGCAAACTAATTTATGCAGTAGCCAAATCGCTTGCTCACCACTTTAATGCCAGTAGCTCACAAAGTAGAATTTTTGCTCATAAGACTCCACAGTTTAGAGGGAACATCCCACTCTTTTCCCCTCCCCATGGAATCCTCTCCTCTTTCACTGCTTCTCTTTTCACCTTTCTGCTTCTATCTGTCTTTTCTAATATTCAGCTTTCTTTCCTTCTTTTCTTCCTGACAGCCCTTCACTTTTCCTTCTCTCTCATCCACCAAACTACCTAGTCCCCTTCTCCTGTTTCCGCCCCTTCCACATTTTACCCCCCCCACACACACACAAGCACCTTTGACTGACAGAAAACAAGGCTTGGGCAGCTTTGCATTCTTGTCGTGGTTGCCTAGCAACCCCCCGGTGGTCATGAGATCTCAGCATGTAGTCTTGCAAGATTTCAGTGATAATTTATTTCTTAGAGCTACAACGTTGCTTCTATTAGCTTGGATCCAGTTTTTCTATGAGTGGAAATATTTCCTTCCATAGAAAACAACTGCCTTGCCTTTCCACTTCCATGGCAACCTGAAGGGTCTTCTCATAAATATATTTTTGTCATAGGGGACAGGAAAACCCCAATAGCACTAGGGACATATGGGGTTGTTATGGGTCTCTTGGAGGTGAGAAAGTTGTGCTTCACTGTCAGAAAGACACCTGTGAGAAAACTCTGGTGGATCTAACCCTATTATTGTATGTGGGGGGAGGAGTGGTGTTGACTCACTCAGTATATATACATATATATATATTAAAGATTTTATTTCCCCCCCAAAAAATCTGGGAATTCCCTCAGGTTCATAGGAAAATCCTTTTGTATTTCCTTGGCCCCACTGTGTAGAATTTTTGATCCATACTCTTATGCCTGGTACCAAAATATAACTAATAATCATTATGTAGTGGCTAGTACCAGAATTTGCTCCACCATCTTCCCCTCATTCATCCCCCCCCCACACTTTGTTGTAATATGTAATTAGATGTTAAGTCAACATGGTGCCATGATTAGGGTGTTGGTCTAGGAGCTGGAAGACCCAAGTTCAAATCCTGTCTTTATCTTTGAGCTGGCTGGGTAACTTCAGGCAGACACTTTCACAGCTCTCTCTGTAGTAACAGTATTGTTGCAAGGACAAAACGGAAGAGACAGTATGCAATAATTAGATGATAAAGTAGAATTTTAACAAGGATCTCCATCTTTAATTCCAGACCCTTGTTTGTGTGCTCAGGAGCTGCAAGACTCAACAGCACAGAATGATGGGAAAGTGACAAAAAAATGGAAATGAAAAGTTTCTTAGAAAACTTTTAAAAACCACTTGATGGTGCTATTGGATAGGGAAACAAAGCCGATCAGAAAACTAGGGGGAAATGTGACTACACTTTTAACTGTAGTATTGAAGATGGCTCCAGTTACCTGACTTTGCTCAGTTATGATCGGCCTTATTCTATAACAATAATATCTGATCCCAAAGCAAATCCCTTTTGTCCAATATATTATATTTTATAAAATCTCATAATATTGAAAAAGGCCTTTTTTAATCCCCCCAAAAAAATAATTTTAAAAACCCACACACCCTAAGATCAATAATTTGGGATACATAAACACACACACATGCGCATGTGTGTGTGTGTATGTATTTTCCTTCAAGGGTGCCAGGGGCAGGCTGGGGTCATGGGTGGTCAAATGAAAATGTGGGATGAAAGGGTATGTTTTCCAACAGCAGCTGAGCTGGAGATGAGACAAGGGTTGCCAAATTTGGGTTGAGGAATTCCTGGACATTTGGGGGTGGAGCCTGATGAGGGTGGGGTTTGGGGAGGGAGGGACCTCAGCAGAGCATCATCCCATAGAGTCCACCAGCCGGAAGTGCCATTTTTCTCTAGGGGGACAGATCTCTGCAGTCTGGAGATTAGTGATTTTGAGAGATCTCCAGCCGCTACCTGGAGGTTGGCAGCCGTAGTTGAGACACCCTCCTCCTTAGAAGGGCTCCCATTGGCTGTGCTTGCAGAAGGCTCTGAGCACTGACCCCCCACCCCAGTGTCCTGTAAACTTTATTCCAGCCCAGCCTCGAACTTGGGGCGTGAGCTTCTTAGTTCAGGTTCTGGAGTTTCCTGACACAGAGAACACAGTTTGGTCTTGTATTTCATTTTCCCTGTAATGGGGAGCCAGTCACAGAATGTCCAGTTCCAGGAGAGGAGGAAAAAAATGCAGTTCCAGAACTGAAGTCATGCAAATAGTTGTACTGCGTTAGCTGATATAAAAAGTGAAAGAGAACGTTGTACAAAGTAGAATGGGTAGGGTTGCCGACATCCAGGTGGGGCCTGGAGACCTTCCAGAACCACAACTGATCTCCAGAATACAGAAATCAGTTCCCCTGGAGAAAATGGTTGCTTCCTAATTAGGTTTCCTAATGCAGCAATTTCAGAGACCTGGGAGGTGAAGAGCGAACTCTTCACTGGAATACAGAGCTAGAGTGGCAGCTCTCTCTACTTTCTTATTGGCCACCGCCAGCTGAGGAGGAGAACTATATGATTAGCCAAGTGTTGACGGCATGGCTTTTTTGGAGTTTTTCGGCCAGTTGGTCTTTGGGAAGTCAGACAGTCATTCAGTTGGCTTGTGACAGAGTCGGTTGGAGTCCGTGAGTCCAGAGTCAGTCAGACAGGTTCACCTTTGGAGCGAAGGGAAATGACTCCTGGCCTCATCTGTTTTCTGT
Organism: Gekko japonicus; assembly: GCF_001447785.1. NCBI lineage: Eukaryota > Metazoa > Chordata > Lepidosauria > Squamata > Gekkonidae > Gekko > Gekko japonicus. The sequence goes on from NW_015168074.1 coordinate 581,862, forward strand.
CAATTCTGAGGAAGAATTCAGTATCAGAACGGAACATCTCAGAGTCAGCCGAAGCTGAAGTCTGTTTTACGCAGACACCAGAACTGGGACTGAGATTTTGGTGAGGGTGATTGGGTGGCATGCTGAAACTCCCATGCAGGCCAATAGAAAAGGGTTATGTCTTCTGAGGAGAAGAAGAATTCCTGCCCAGTTACACAGGGGGGGTTTGCTCTGAGGAGACCCCTGGTCTGTTGTGAAGGGAATCGGATTTAGACAACTCAGGATACAGAAATAAACTGTGGTTTCCAAAAGGGGGAGAATTTAGGTACACAGATAAAGAGACCGTCTCCGGGAAACCTGAAGAGTCATAGGCAACTATAAGAAGAAACACTGTAACTAAAATACTCAAATACCTCTCACTGATAAGATCCAAGAATATATTAAAATAAACTATTTTGTTTGTTAAAAGAAGTATAATCTGTATTAACAACAATTTTTACCTCAGCATTTCCAACCCCTGACAACACCTATTCAATCCCTCCCTGTCTGAATAGAACTGTTACTTCTGTCTAAATGTTTTACAGTCTCAGGTGCCATTTAAAAGGGAAAAACAAGAGGGCTCCTGCTTATCCCATTATGTTCCTGGGCTGGGCTAAAAGACAAATTAGATCTTCGTGCCGGGATGGAACAGACAGACTTTTAAAACCACAACTAAATCCACGCTACTTGGATCTGCTCAGTCACAGTTAGGAGAACATTTTTGGCAGGAAATCCTACCTGATAGTGGGAAAAGGCCAGGGGTCTGTCATAGGACTTTATAGTGTTACTAGTAAGGAAAGCCCGTCGTGGCGGTAGACGACGGGCCCTAGATAGGAAGGAAGGGCGAGTGGAAGGGAGGAATGGAGAAGAGGAGGTAGAGAGAGAGAGACAGAGGTAGATAGGGGGGAAAGAGAGAAAAGGGGTGGAGACAGAGTGGGGTTAGTGGTAGTAATTTGGAAAGAAAGGAAGGGAGAAAGGAAGGAAGGAAGGAAGGAAGGAAGGAAGGAAGGAAGGAAGGAAGGAAGGAAGGAAGAGGGAGGAATGGAGAAGAGGAGGTAGAGAGAGAGAGACAGAGGTAGATAGGGGGGAAAGAGAGAAAAGGGGTGGAGACAGAGTGGGGTTAGTGGTAGTAATTTGGAAAGAAAGGAAGGGAGAAAGGAAGGAAGGAAGGAAGGAAGGAAGGAAGGAAGGAAGGAAGGAAGGAAGGAAGGAAG
>NW_015168074.1:584858-599140 GCF_001447785.1 Gekko japonicus
CGGAGGATCCAGGCCTCCGGGGCCGGCCTGGACTGGGGGGGTGGGGGGAACCGGCGACGGAGGCTCCAGGCCTCCGGCGCCGGCCTGGACTGGGGGCGGGGGGGGTGGGGGGAACCGGCGACGGAGGCTTCCCTCCAGGAGGGGAGGGAGGCGGCGGACGGGCCGTGCAGGGCCCGTTCGCCAGGCAGGATGGGTGCTGGAGGTAGGGAAGCCGGCGGACGGAGCCTATCGGCTCCGTTCGCCGCTGGGCTGAAAGCGTCCCTTACCGTATGTGGGGAAGATGTCCGCTCAGAAGAGCTGGCTCCGATGACTGGCTCCCTCCCCTCCCAGCCACCCAGCCAATGGCAGGGCAGGTTGGCTGAGGGAGCCAGTCATTGGAGGCAGCTCTCCTGAGTGGCATATTTTCCACCCATACACTAACGGGGCGCGTTTTAGAATTTTGGCAGCGACTACTCTTTTATATAAGGGAGAGATACCCGACTCTCCCCAGGCTCCACCCCCAAATCTCCAGGCATTTCCCAACCTGGAGTTGGCAACCCTAATGTATTCCCAGATCTTCTAGAACCTAGCTAGGTCTTCCTCCTGCAGAAGGTAATTCTGTGCCCCAGGAGAGAAAAAAAGGAAAGGAAAGTTATTGGACTTTCCCAGTGCAGCTCTTTGTGGCTTTCCAGTAGATCAATCAATAGTAAAAGCAGCAGTGAGCAAAACTCTCCGTATCCTTAAGGTACCCTAACTGCTTCCTCTTTTTTATGTTGTATTGAAAAGTACTGAGACTGACGCGTGAAAACAGCTCTCATACTTTATTTGTGGATCAAGAACAAATTGCTCGGATCACAGGCCGGCTTATATGTGTCCAGACACCCACACCGCAACACACACCCCACTCCCTGTATTGGCTATTTACAGTAGCCGAGAGTTCCATAGGCTCTCGGATGGGAGCCTAGCCTCCCTATTGGTGCAGTCTAGGATCCGCAGAGTTCATTGTCTTTGGAAGTGAAACTCGACGGCTTCTGAGGACCGTGTGGAGCCCTTGCTTCGCATGCGGTCTGGAATGAGTACATTACATGTATGCAATAGGGGGTAAAAGAGCTACAAGAATTGACTTCCTGAGGGTTCTGGTAGGATCCTGTTTAGTGTGTGTAATTAGGAGAGTGTGTCAGCAGATTCCTGTTGTACTGCAATTGTGTTTTCTGTTGCAGCACAAATGCAGTACAGCAGGATTCAGCGAACACCCTCCTTTGTGTGTGTGTGTGTGTGTGTGTGTGTGTGTGTAAACTCCAAATGCAATTTGCTGGAGGTAATGAACCCTCATGTGTTAAGAACACCCTTCTAGATTACTGCTGTCAATTTTCCAGGTGTGAGAAACTTTTCCTGCTGTAGATTCAGGTGGGTAGCCATGTTGGTCTGAAGCGACAGAACAAAGTTTGGGTCCAGTGGCACCTTTAAGGCCATCAAGGCTTAATTCTGGGTACAAACTTTCATGTGCACGCCCACCTCATCAGATACAACTTATCTGATACAAGCTTGTACCCAGAATTAAACTCTGTTGGTCTTAAAAGGGCCACTGGACTCAGACTTTGCTCCCCTGCTCTAGGGAGCCTTCTATTGTGTAAAATCTGAGTGGCAGAAATTTTCCACTTTAGGCTTAATGCCCCTGGCTGGACTATTTATTTATGCAATATGTTTACTCATTTCAACATTTTGAACTTTGTGCTGAAATTTGGAATCCGGTTTAATATCGCCGTATTCCTGTCATTGCCCTGCCAGTTCAGCTTGTGTTCCCTTTCAATCGTCTCTAGATATTTACTTCATTTCTCTTTTACCCTGCAGGCATCATGAGATTCTGTATGCTGATCTACCGACATCAACCCAGCCCCCTCCTTTGTGTGAAGCTGTGTCCCCATCCCTCCCTTTGAGTCATGTTAGCACAACGTGCCGGATTTCAGCTTGTTAGTCTTCAGTGCTTCAGACCGGTTAGTGATCTGAGTGCCAAGTGTGTTTTCAGTTCAGTGGATGGGAAGTCACTTCTAACACTTTTTATTGAATTATTTTTTTAAAAATGCTAGGCAAGACAGACACAACACAAACAGCACTGAGAGGTGCTACTGTCCCTGGGGCAAAATGGAATCCGAGGTTGACCTCGCTGCCTCCTTAGCATCACCACTGGAAGATGTTCACAGACGACATTTTTGTAACAGTATCAAGAGCAGAATCCCCCTCATGAAGGGAAGGGTATTTGTAGAGGCCTTGTAGATTGAAAAAGGGCCTTGGTGGCATGTTTATAGGAAAAGACAAAAGAAGGGGAAAGAATTCCTTCTCTTTGTATCTATGCTGAATGTTGAGCTCTCTACCAATGCCTTAATTCGCTTGTTTTTTACTTCTCTTTTTTGCTTTTCTTTGTTGTTATGTGTATACTGTAGGTTGTTTTTCTATATGGGGAGTGGAGTGTGTACTTGATGTTTATGTCTGTGTGCATGTGTGTGTGTGTGTGTGTGTGTGTGTGTGTGTGTGTGTGTATATATATATATGGCCCCAGCACCTGCCAACCTAACAGTTTGAAAGCAAGAAATTGCAAGTAGATAAATAGGTACTGCTTCGGTGGGAAGGTAACAGCATTCCATGCACCTCAGCATTTAGAGAGCCAGTTTTGTGTAGTGGTTACGTGCGTGGACTCTAATCTGGGAGAACCGGGTTTGATTTCCCACTCCTCCAATTGCACCTGGCTGGATGACCTTGGGCAAGCCGTAGCTTCTTGGAAAAGGGCAGTTTCTGTCAGAGCTCTCTCAGCCCCACCTACCTCACAGGGTGTCTGTTGTGGGGAGGGGAAGGGAAAGGAGTTTGGAAGCTGCTCTGAGACACCTTTGGTGAAAAGTACTGGGTTCGCCGCATGGAGGACTCGGACGACAACATGCATTTGAACACATTTATTGTACTTAACATCAGACTAACTAATGGTCCGACAAAACCAACTATATGCATATCAACCTAGCACCCCCTAGTCCCATTGGAGGGTTTGACTTTCCCGCCAAAGTGGCTATTGGTTGGTGCTGGGTGAACTGGGATCCTAGGTTCCTATTGTTCAGGGGAGCCAAGCTCCTGACTGTGCCGTGGACCCCTGGTGGCGGTCCACGTAAATAACACTCCTCCCCCCATAGATCAGACCCACCTATGTGGCGTAGTCCTGCAAGTAGGCGGGGGGTCGGTGCTCTCAGAGGGAATGCCTGGGGGCCGGTACTGGTTCCCTCGCTACCGGTTCTGGTTGACTCGATGTGGCCGGTGGTTGTGGCACCTGCTGTGGTGTTGGCTGTTTGGCTGCTGGTACTGGTACTTCTGGGAGTGCTTCCCTCGGCGTGGCCTCCTCACTGATTGGGGTGTCGGCTTGCACCCTGGGTTCCGGTGTGTGTGTTCAAGTTCCTGCCGTTAACTGTGGGGTTTCTCCTGCGTCCAGGAGCTGTCGCCTCCAGAGTTGGTCGATGTGTTTTTGTAGAATTCGTCCGTCGTCCGTCGACACCTCGTATGGAACTGGGCCCATGACTTTAGTGACTCGGCCCGTGATCCAGGGAGACCCGGTTCCATAGTTCCGGAAGAATACAGGGTCCCCTGGGAAGAACCCTCTCGGAGCCTTGCGCTGTTCGACCAACCTCCTTGCGTCCGGTACCCGGTCCGGGTGTAGTCAATCTAAGAGCGTTGCCGGGTGCCAGTCCATCAGTAGCTCTGTGGGGCTGTGGCCGGTGACGGGGTTAGGTGTCGTTCTCTGAGTCAAGAGGAAACAGGCTAAGTGGAACTCCCAGTCCCCCTCTGAAATCCGGCTTAGGGCTTCCTTAGTCCTTTTACTTGAATCTCCTATATCTGTAACCTTCCCGCATATAGCTTCAGTCCAAACAATAGATGTGTCTAGGATGGTATCTATCAACTGTCTCAATAAAGTTAGCTTTCTACAACTGGCTTTCTACAACCGGTAACCTGACAGCCAGGCCCCTAGCTATAGTGGGGCTTACCACCCAGGCCTCAGGACTTCCCATCCATCCAGTTTATTTTATTTTATTTTTCGCACTGAGCCAAGCCGTTGCCCTGCTAGCCTGCCAGCAGTGTGCCCCCTGACTTATTTAAATGCCCCCTGAAGTCAAACATCCTGGGTCAGACAAAGCTATCTCTAGTTCACCCTCCTTGTTTCAGTGGTGGACTACATAAGAAGGGTTAGCATTAGTGATGCAAGAAAGTCAGTGAGAGAGGGAGTCTATGAAACAGTCAGTGACATATTTGAAAGAAGTCAGTTACACACCAGTGAAAATGATATAATGAAAGCAATGGGCATTTGCTGCTTTTGAAGAATGGCCGATAATTCAAGTTATTTGGGGAATTCACATTTTCCCTGTCTCCCTCTCCACTGAATTATTGCAATATGGTCTCACATATCTCAGACTCTTTGCTAGATTATTTTACCAACTGCTTTTGCCTATTATTAGAGGTTCAACATTTAACTCGATTGCATTATTTACAACAGCTTGCATAATTTGCGAGTGTGTAACTCCCCTAATGAGTAAAATGCTTGCTTTATAGGCTTTCATTGTATGAGTGTGTGTTGGCTTCAACAAAGCATTAAAATCAATTATAAGTTTCTTCAGAAAAGCGATTTAAAGGACACGGCAGCATCCCAAAATTAAAAAAAGAAAGAAAACAATTCTCTTGCAATCTGAACTTGGAAGAATTTGAAGCTGGACTGTTATTAAATGTCTACTGAAACTCACAGGTGTGTGTGTGTTACCCTTTGCCTGCACAAATATTAGGCAGCATCTGAACTTGAAAAGGCATCTTTATAAAGAATTACCAAGAACAAATATTTTGATAACACACCTTTTTTAATGTAGCAGTGAGGTAAAACCTAACTCTCATGTGCCCTTAGGATAAAGGGCTGAAATCGGCCTATGAGACATGACTAACCCACCACCTCATTCTTGTGACCTTGCGTAAACAGACAAATATGGTGTTTATGGGTTCCTTCAGGTCTGGTGGCTGTGTTCTCCTTGATAAGTAGGGTTGTCAAATCTGGCTGGGGACTTACCTGGAGACCAGTGTTCCTTCTAAGCTGAGTTAGTGTGAGCTAGCTCATGGTTTTTTAGCCTCCAGCTCACACATTTTTGTCTTAGGAAGGATGGCTCCAGAGCAAACTAATTGATGCAGTAGCCAAATTGCTCACTCACAACTTTAATGCCAGTAGCTCACAAAGTAGAATTTTTGCCCACAAGACTCCACAGCTTAGAGGGAGCATTGCTGGACACCTGGGGGTGGTGCCTGTGGAGGAGTGGATTTGGGGAAGGGTTTTCCCTAGAATCTATGGTATACCATAAAGTCTGCCCTCTGGAGTTGTCATCTCCTCTAGCAGAAATGATTTGTGCAGTCTTGAGATCAGTTGAAAGTCCAGGACAACCCACCTCTAGGTTGGAAACCATCGCTCACAAGATAGGCTAACCTGGAATATATAATATCATTTTCCTATTTTTTTTAATCATGATTTTGTTCCTGTCCGCACTGAGCAGTCAATATTTACTGATTTAGCTGTTTGTATATCCACAATTCTCGTTGTTACTGGAAAGTCGGTTGTTTGAGGCTCAAGCATATACAGTGAACTGCCTTGATATGATTCCGAAGCTGGGCTTGTTGTCATTCGGGGTGTGCTTCTGGACAAATAGTTTCACTTGGATTTGGAGAATAAATTCCACGTTCGATGTCAGCAGTATCTTTTCTAGCCCAGACATTGCAATCAACAAAAAATAAGATTTAAGTGCCATAGGCTAGTTTCCTCGGAGTAACAAGACAATGATTCTAACTCTGATGGCAATTCTAATTATGCATGGTGTGCCATTTCCGTCAAAAGGAAAATGTCTAATTAATTGGGTACAAAATGTCATTTATAGGTCACTGGCAACAGGGTGATCACCAACTATTCAGTCTCCTCTTCAGGCAAAATTATTACTCCTCGGGGATTACGACAAAATGTCGTTAGTATATTGGAAGAGGCCTTTGCACAAATATTACAGAAAGGAGGAACGCATGGAGAGGAAATCTGCTCTGGTATGCTATTTCCCTACTGTCTTGTTTTTATACCTGACCTTAAGTTGGGAAATGTAACTTTCCCCCAGTGTATCACTTATAAGAAGTTTTTGGCTGTGATCCTGCCCACGCACAGCCTTCCCGCATCCCAGATGATGCCAGCTGGATTTAAGCAGTCTTATGGCATTGTGTACAAGACTGGTAGCTCTGAGAAAGTTTGAGCATTCATTATCTCACCACCCAAACCAGGACACATTTTTTCTGACTCTGTGTATTGTGGGAATTAGATTTTTCATGTTTCAAGCTTTCAATATTGAAGCCAAAGGGGGGGGGGAATTAAAAGGAAATTCTATTTTATATTAGTCAGTTCTGTGGAACTGAAATTGTTAGGAAAAGAGTCGGAATGATTTATTAATGTTTATAGAGGTCCTGTTTTTATGTATGAATAAATATGAGTAAAATAGATCATAAGTGTGTTCCACTATCAAGCTGGGCCAACGTTGGGATGGCTCAGCAGGCTGAATTAGTAATTTACATGTCACAGTCTTTCAGCCTCACTTACCCTCACAAGGTTGTTGTTGTTAGGATTAAGTGGAAGAGGGGGGAACAATGTGAAAAGCTGCCCTGAGTTCCCTATCAGGGAGAAAAGTAGGATATAATTTTTTTTAAAAACCCAAAATTAAAAAAAAGCAGGGATTGTTGTGATGATAAAATGGAAGAGAGGAGAATAATTTAAGCTACTTTGTGTCCCCATTGGGGAGAAAGGTGGAGTATAACTTAAATAAATAAGTACAGAGAAGTCCTGTGATAGGACATGTAGGTGGGAACCACTCAATGTGAACAGTTCCTCCTTCCCTTGCGTGTGTGTTAAGTGTTGTCAAGGCGCTTCCAGCTTATGGTGATACGATGTAGTGACTTCCAGAACATCTAGTCATTAACTGCCTTGCTCAGGTCTTGCAAACTGAGGTCCATGGCTTCTTTGATTGAGTCCGTCCATCTCATGTTCAGTCTTCCTCTTTCCCTGTTGCCTTCAGCTTTTCCCAGCTTGTTTGTCTTTTCCGGTGACTCTTTGTTTTCTCATAACGGGACCAGAGTACGAGAGCCTCACTTTGGTCATTTTAGTATAACCCCACCATCTCCCACATTCCAATCATTTGGCAGGTTTTCTACCAACCGGAAGAAAGGCTAGGCCTAAAGAATGATATAATTTACCCAACTTTTCCAATAATCTTATTCCTTTACCGATCTAACAGGTTCATCTGGCTCTCTCTAGAACAGCAAACTAGTGAGAAAACAGATGGTGGCTTTTAGGAGTTTCAAGGGACTCCCCCTAGCACCAAGAAGAAAGAGCCTCACTTGCCCCAGAGCCCCTATCTATACCTTGTGGCTAATAGCCACTGATGGACCTCTGCATCTGGCTAAAGAGAAAGCTCTGCATAGTTGTGGCGCTTGTAGGGAGGATAAATATGAAGCCATCATACCTACAGTGAAGGGAATCACAAAGCTCAGAGGAGAGCAGGTTTTGTTGGTGAGACTATGTAACTCCTGACACTCAATATCCAACATCCTCTGTTTGGTCAACTGGAATGCAAACGCTAATGGGAGCATAGTCAGTGAATCCAAAAAAACAACAACAACCCATAACCAGTGTTCCCTGTAAGCTCCCTGTAAGTGCCTGAGTGCCTGAGTTTTGCCTCCTGTGAGATCAGCAAACCAGTACAAGAGCCAGCGGACCACAAAAGCCCATTGCATTTGTTTGTTTTGGGGGGAGGGTGGAAGGAGCTGGCCTCCACATGTGCCCAAGTGCCCGGGTTTTGCCTCCCGTGAGATCAGCATGTGATAATATAGTTAGTATAGTGTTACACAGCCAGCCTACATAGAAATAAGGAATATAGAGAACATACGTTTTAAGTGTAAAGTAGTTTGAGGTATATTTGTTTGTGTGGTTGAATGTCATTCTTGGTTATCGTTTCAAAGAAAGGGAGCCATTTCTCACGGAAGGTGGATTCCCTGGGAAATTGTTCCACATGGCGTAAGTGAGCTGTGATCTTCTCTAATATGAAAAGGTCCCAGACTTTTGTGAACCAGAGATCAATTGTGGGGGTTAGGTGGGATTTCCATCTTGAAGCAATACAGGAGCATGATTTAACTGTATCTTAAAGACAGTTTTAATGCTTAAACTGTTTACTGCCTGACATTAAGTTTGGTGGGAAGTCATACAAATATTTTAAATAAAATAAAACAAATATTCAGAAGTACTTGAAGACCCTTGCTAGCAGACTCTTTGATCACGAAACCGTGGGGAAAATCGGACGAAGCCGCGGGTCAAAATGCGGCCACGCAGCTTCGACTGGGAAATTGACCAGTGGAAATTGGGCAAAGGGAGGCATGATGACAGCACAGCTCCTTGTGCAAAATCAGCCCCCCCCCTCTGCCTTTGTTTCACCCAGGGATGAGTACTACGGGGTAAGCCATAAACTTTACATAAAGAAGAGCTTTTGAACTGAAGTTTGAAGGAGGTCCTTAGCCACTAAAAAAGGATGATGCACATGAAAACATGTTGCAGAACTTATCCAGTGCTAAAAACAAAGATAGGGAGAGAAGTAGGCTTAGAAGAAAACTAGTTCAGAATAACCTGATTGTAAACAACCAATACAGAATATACCTATGGAACAGAATGATCTGTTTGGGAAACAATTTGAAAAGCCAAGATTACAGTTAGGCATTCATAGAGTTCTTGAATTGCTGGCTTGCTTTGTAAAAAGTCCAAGCTTGTTTTCTAAGTTTTGAAAGTTTAACACTCCACGTTCCCTGTTAAGCCAATCTTTTGCTGATCATCCCGACACTGTTAAAATGGACTCTATTGATAAGTGGTATTGATTGAGTCCAAGCAAGATCAGAAAATCAGTGGTAGAAGCCATGCTTCATATTTTATAATCTGGAAAATGAATGCCCTCACAAATGTCTGCGTTTACCCCCCCAAAAAGGGGGAGTAAAAATGATCCTGCATTTGTTTAGAGATGTACACATGTGTCAGATAAAGCAATCAATATTTAATTACTAGTCTATCTCTGAGGCTGCACTCTGCTCTTTTAATGCCAAAATTTCTCTCTGTGATACAATTCCTCCTGTACGACCTGGTACGTTCGTGTTGACAGTGTTACTTCACGGGATCTGCTTCTGAATGACAACAGATTTATTGCTACGAAAAACTTCTTTTGTTGAGAATCGAGACTCCATTAAAAAAGGAGCTGCATTTTTATGTCACATGACTCACTGAACAATGAGTGTTCAAAAGCAAGATATTGTACTTTTAAAATATGTGAAAATGAAGATTGCCATACAAATATGCCATGTTTTCTTGGTGTTAGCAGGTGAAAACAAACAAGTTGTAAAACTGATCCATGTTTATTATAATGAGAAGTTGTAAAATATGTTTTGTTAGCCAAACTGCTTTATGGACAGCAGATGACAACTAAATTTAATGTGAGTTCTTGCCAAAGTTTATGGAGGTCCAAATCCACCCCAGGTAGGTTCCAGTGAGAGAGACGAGACTGGGGTTTTCCAAAACAATTTGTCTTTTACTGAATAATATCAAAATCACATACACACAAAACAGAATCACTAACACTAGCAATCAAGTTTCTTTAGAATACAGAAACAGAAAAATAGTTTCTGTTTTACTTAGGAGTTAGGTTGGTATACGTTCATACTCATCTTTCCTGGAGCCTTGTCTGATGCAATGAAGAATCGAGGGGTGAGAAAATTAGACCTAGGGATGTTTCTAATTCACACCTGCTAGAACCAGCCAGCAAAGTGTGGACCTCTTTGGCTGCGCACACCAAGAGATCAGAAATAGACAATAGGGTTGTTTGATAGAAAGCTGGACTTTAGGGGTAGAAAGCAGACAGGGGATGTTGAAGGGGATTGCGGCTAGCAAAAACCCATCACATGGTCCTTGCTTTTTATAGTTGAATCTCCAGGCGGGTGGCAACCTTGCCATTCTGTAAACCCACCTACCTGCAAGTCCATCCCATAGCCTCACTCATTGGTGCATGTAGAAAGGGGCAGGTACCTTAGGGGTTGGGCAATATTTGAAACACTAAACTCTAACTCATGGAAAGCCATCTGGTCAGATGTGAAGTTCTGGCAACCTGTATCTCCCTTGATGTGCAGATAGATCTTGGCTTTCCCAGGCAAACAAGGCACCATCCAACAGGAAATGGCAATTCAGATGCAGATCAGATCCATATACTGCGTGACATCAGGTCCTTCAGCAGTGGGGGAATTTCCTCTCCTTGATTGTTGTTTTCTGCTAACAATCTGCTTCTCTTTCCCATAAGGCTCTGAGCTGAATGTGTGTGCAGACCTCATTAACATAAAATGCAGGCAAGTGTCCTCTATGTGAAATCTCTCACAACAGGTAATGCAAGCAGTTTTCTCTATGCCGATGGGTATACATGTGTGTGCACAGTTCATATAGTGTGTGTGTGTCAGCAGATAAACAGAAAATATCAGTCTCTTTCTCAACAGTTTGCTAGATTCAAGTCCAGGAGCACCCTAGAGACTAACAAGATTTTTGGGGTGCAAGCTTTTGACATTCAACACTCCCTTCATCAGATATGCTTATGCCCTGAAAATCTTGTTGGTTTCTATGATTCTAGTAGCTACAGTGGAACCCATAGCTACAATGGGGCATTTAGGGGCCTCTAATAACCAGGGGTCATTTCGTAGAAAAAGAGGTACAGGAGCTCATTAGCATAACTTATTTGCATATGCCACACCCCCTGACATTACCGGAAGTGTGTCAGAAGGCAACACCCACCACTCAGGCTCCACTGGACTGTTTTGGATTGCTAGCTATTGGGGGGGGGGAGGAACGTGCAGATCTGTCCTCGCAGAGGAGGGAGAGCTTGTACCTGAATAAAACTTGGTCTTAAAGGTGCCACTGGACTGTTTTGGACCGAGGGCCGGGGGAAGCTCTGCAGCTTACCTGGCTGCTTCTTGCTCTGACTGAGGGCTGCTGGGAGCAGGGGGTGGGGCTTGTTGCATGTGCCTGCCCACTGGACTCTTTACTGCCGGAGCTCCACTCCTGTGCGCTCCTGCAGGAAATGACCCCTGATAATAACACCATTTTATTTTGTAACAGAAGTTTTGATCAGACATCCCACCCTGAACCGGCTTCACTGCACGCTTGCCCCATGGTTGACCATTCAAATTATTGCTGCATGGCAACCATGGAGTGGGTGGTTGGTTGGATTCTTTTTTTTAAAAAAAAAATCTTCTGCATATGTACATAACCACTTATTTGAAGCACTGCTCCCTGATTCATTTTGACAGCTGGAGGAGGCTGCCTCCCCCTCTGAAAAAACTCATATTTTCAATTAACCCCTTCCCCACCCTGTGTGCTGCAAAGCTGTAGGCAGAGGAATCAGCATGAAAAACAAAACAAAACAAAGGAGGCTTCTCAGCATGCCCTTCCCCTTCCTTCTCACCTCAGAGGACAGCTGAAAGCTTGCTGGTGTGCATGAAGATGTGTTTATTTATTTATTTATTATATTTATACCCCGCCCATCCTGCGAACAGGCTCAGGGCTGCTAACAAGAGCGGTACAATGTACCTAATTGGCATAATCATAAAATTTTAAAACAACATAAAATACATACTAATTCATATCACATAAGAAAATAACAGTCAGCAATAAAGTGCTCGCAGTGCTAAAAGTTTTGATGGCGTGGCTCTTCAGATCTAAATATACGTTGTCCGTTAGGTCACCATCCCTCGAGCAGATAGAGGCCTAGTGATGCATCTGAGCCAGTCCTAGGTTCCAGAAGTTCAATGGAATCATTGATGGTAACAGTAGTGGCGGCTCCTATTTAAAGGCCTGGCGGAAGAGCTCCATCTTGCAGGCCCTGCAGAACTTTAAAAGGTCCCACAGGGCCGTGATCTCCTCGGGGAGCTCGTTCCACCAGTAAGGAGCTCGTTCCACAGTAAGGATCCACACAGCACATGACTAACCGGCTTAAAAAAAACAAGGAGTGAAAATGGAACAGAATGATCAGACTTCTCAGCCGGGTTGAGCTTGCACCAGGGGAGTTCAGACATCTGGAAATGTGGAGGGAAGCGCTGATATCCATAAACACCAGACTTTCCCCGGTGTCTGATTACTCCACTTCCAAAGCAGGGCAGAACGGGGTGGGGACAACTGGGACACAGAAGGCAGATGTTGCTCTGATCATGATCTTTATATCCCCAAAGGTACTACAACAATATTGGCACAAACTGCTCATGTGACCACAGCCCCAGTAGATTGTGTTTACCTAAACTTCCAGAAGGCTTTTGATCAAGTTCCCCATCAAAGCCTCCTAAGTTAGCACAGTAGTCAAGGGATAAGTGGACAAGTCCTCTTGTGGATTAAAGCTGGTTAATTAACAGAAAACGGAGAGTGAATATAAAGGGGTAGTTTTCACAGTGGAAGGGGTACCACAGGGCTCGGTACTGGATCTGGTGCTTTTTAAACTTGTTCATTAATTATTTGGAGTTGGGAGTAAGTAGTGAATTGGTTAAGTTTGCGGATGACACTAAGTTGTTCAGGGTGGTAAGAAACAGGGAGGACTGTGAGGTGCTTCAGAGGGATCTGTCGAGGATGGGCAAGTGGGCGTCAATGTGGCAAATGGGGTTCAATGTGGCCAAGTGCAAAGTAAAGCATGTTGGAGCCAAAAATCCTAACTATAAGTATACGTTGATGGGGTCCAAATTGGCAGTAACAGACCAGGAGAGAGATCTTGGAGTCATGCTAGATAACTCACTGAAAGTGTCAACTCAGTGTGACTGCCATAAAAAAAAGGCCAACACTATGCTGGGGATTATTAGGAAGGTAACTGAAAACAAATCAGCCAGTATCATAATGCCCCTGCATAAATCAATGGTGTGCCTCATTTGGAATACTGTGTACAGTTCTGGTCACCACCCTTCAAGAAAGATATTATAGCATTGGAAAGGTGCAGAAAAGGGCAACAAACATGATTAAAGGGATGGAATACCTTCCCTATGAAGAAAGGTTAAAGAGGTTAGGGTTCTTTAGCTTGGAGAAAAAATGACTGAGGGGTGGCATGATAGAGGTTTACAAAATTATGCATGGGATAGCGAAGGTAGAGAAAGAAGTACTTTCCTCCCTTTCTCAGAATACAAGAACTCATGGGCACTCAATGAAATTAATGAGCAGTAGGCTTAGAACAGATCAAAGCAAGGACTTCTTCACTAAGAGCAATTAACACATAGAATTCACTGTTGCAAGAAGTGGTGCCAGCTACGAGCATAGAGAGCTGCAAGAGGGGATTGGATAAACATATGGAGCAGAGATCCATCAGTGGCTATTAGCCACAAGGTATAGATGGAACACTCTGCCTGGGGCAGTGATGCTCTGTCTTGGTGCTTTGAGGCAACAGTGTGTGGTGGGGGGGTTGGAGTTCTGGCCCCGCTGGTGGACCTCCTGATGGCACCTGGGTTTTGGCCACTGTGGGACACAGAGTGTTGGACTGGATGAGCCATTGGCCTGATGCAACATGGATTCTCTTGTGTTCTTATGAATCTGGCTGTTCTACTGCAGACCAACACAGCTACCGTCTGAAACTAAAATATAACTATTATTGCATTTTGATTTGCAAGTATACCCAAACGTTAAGCATTGTTAATCTCATTCAGACATGTTGGAAACCCTTTCCTCCTTAAACTTTAGAGTTCAGAAGATGGCTTTGTAGGATATGATAATCCTCTTACATTTCTTCTGATGGCCTTTGTCCAGATATTCAGCTTAAAGGTTTGCACTTAAGAAATCAAACACTTCTGTTTACCTTCCTAATACTTGATTATTATTCACCTGGGAAAAGGTGGACCATGACAGTGATTCCAGATTTGTCCCAGATATAAGAGCACAATAATACTATTAGGGAATCTTTGTGTCCATTTTCTTTTTATTAGCCAGTTTGGTGTAGTGGTTAAGTGTGCGGACTCTAATCTGGGAGAACCGGGTTTGATTCCCCACTCCTCCACTGGCACCTGGCTGGATGACCCTGGGCAAGCCGTCGTTCTGATAAGAGCTGTTCTTGAAAAAGAGCAGTTTCTGTCAAGAGCTCTCTCAGCCCCACTTACCTCACAGGGTGTCTGTTGTGGGGAGGGGAAGGGAAAGGAGGTTGCAAGCCACTCTGAGACACCCTTGGGTAGTGAATGGC